>NW_027456650.1:0-43815 GCF_040206685.1 Ascaphus truei | reverse complement strand
GCACTGACCTAACACATAGCAGTGGGAGAAGATGTATCACCTATAGGGGGGGAGGGCGTGGCCAAGCAGTGCCCTAATGTTATTATTGTAATCATTTAGTAAGGAGACATCTATGTATTACACACAAGTAGAAATCGATTACGTTTTTAGGACGGATTTCACTACAGTCGTTTTAAGTTCAGACATTTCACGTCAAGGCGCTAAAATACGGGACAGTTATACGTCCCAACAGACTTTTCCGGGACAACGGCCCAGTCAATTAAATAAGGTACAATCCCATATATACAGGACATCTTGCAACCCTAAAACAGAAATGATCATTATTATTATTAACCAGTCACAGGTGGGCAAAATAAACGATCTGTCTGATGTCACTCAAATTGTGACATGAGTTGATCCCACAACCTTGTGAATTTAGGGTCTGAACATCCACACACGGGTCTTTAGGATTATATATTCCACATCTTCATTATCCTCAAACCAGTGCTGTTTCCTTAATGGTGATCATTCACATTATCGTTCCCTAACAACTATTGCGGTTTGGTGGGTAACCCTCTTGTAATCCCTATGACTATTGCGATTCGGTGGTGTAAGAGACATGTGCAGAGGTACAACCAGGGAGACAGATTTGGGGAAATGAACCCATGGCTTTATTCAGCCAGTCACTTTAAATAATACAGTTTAAGGAAATTCTAAAATAAATAAGCATCCTATCCCTGGTGTAAAACCGAACTCACTTTCCCAGTCCCCTCTCTGCAGGGCTGGGAGGATAAGCCTCTTTCAACCTATCACCCCAAAGTCCAAAGAGGCACCTGTAAGCAGGGGGCCCATTTTCTCAATTTCTGGGTCTGAGTTAGTGCCCGTTGAGGGGCCACCTTCTGGCAGGTTCTAAGTTCCGCTGTGCCTTGGAATAGAGGTCTGGTTCCTTGTGTCTTGCTGGCAGCACAGTCCTTCTGTGCTCAAGACAATGTTTCATCCTGGCAACACAGTTCCTCTATGCTCAAGAGATCTCCCTGCAGTTCAAGAAGGAGGTGTTTTTTTTACCTGTCTGATGAGCCAGGTGGAGATTGGTGAATTGTCTCTGCTGCAATTAACTAGCTCCCCCCTGGATTCCTCAGACCAATACAAGCTTTCTATTGAAGCCCTTTTAGACAGGGGTTAAGGCCCTGTTACAGGTGGGTAACCCTCATGCAATCCCCAACGACTATTGCTTTTAGGTGGATAAATCTCTTGCATAATAGTCTGTTCAGCTCTGGTAACCTCCTGCTCACCCCCCTCGAGTTCCCATCTCACCTTTTCTCTATCATTGCTGGGAACATGTAATTGGCAGTGAAAGTAACAGAACAGAGTGGTGCATGGACGAGCTTATTAGCATAAGATCCAGAGCGCCGTTTGCGAGGAGATTGGGACATCTGGAATCCTTCAGCCCGCTACCCGTGGAGATAAAGCATGTGAGCAGTGAGACATGGGTCTCATCCTTTAACCAATGCACTGTGGGAGGGAGCGACGCTGTGCAGTGTTCATACAACTAGATACACATCAGGAGTTGTAAAGCACCCAGACATCTGGGCTGAAGCGACTCAAGTGAGTAAAGACACTGACTGATAGCAATGCCACTGAGTTTGGAGCTGGGGACTCTGGTTCAATTCCTGTTATCAGCACCTTGTGACATTGGGCAGGTCACTTTATCTCCCTGGGATTCCAGAAAATGAGGCAACGCCACCTGGGGATTCCCATTGTAAGGCCTCGGTCCCTTGCGCTCGGTGGCGCAGGGCGGCCACACGCGAGTTCCCCACCAGCAGGAGAATCCTGCGGAGCCGGTCCCCCCTGGCTGCACAGCTTACTACACGCTGTGGCGCGTCAGCCGCTATGGGACACAAGAGAATGGTGATCCCTAGCGTTGACGCGTCACGTGGTGTGGCTGTGAGCCAATGGGGAGGGGAGGCTTCGGGAGGAGGAGGAGGGCTTTGGGGAGCTGGGAGGAGTGTGGAGTGAAAGCAGCGTGAGTGCGTGTCTGCGTGATGTGTGCGTGCGTGTGCGTGTGCGTGTGCGTGTGCGTGCGTGTGTGTGTGCGCGTGTGTGTGTGTGTGTATATGAGTGCCTGCGTCTGTGTGTGTGTGTTGCTTACCATCAGCAGCTCCAGCCCGAGCCCGTGGGGGGGAGAGTAGTGTGGGTCCCTCTGCTCAAGCCATGCCCCCCTCCCTGTCAAGCCTCCACTCCCGCCCACCTCCCGCTCCCTACAGACCGCATATCGCGGTCTGTGTATGTCAGCGCCCCGCCTGTCTGCAGTGCGGGCGCGCTGACTCTGGGAGCGGGGCCTTAGCCTAAGAGGTATATATTTGGAGTAGGTAAGGAGGAGCAGAGGGAGGTAAGGACTGTGCCTACCCGGAGCTACAGCTCAGAGGCATGAGACACATTCTGGGAGCGGTTAGCACCGCAAGGCAGGAGTTAGGTGTTATCGTGAACCTAGGTACTAATGAGCTGACTAGGGATGGAGTTAGGGTAGCGCAGGAAGAATGTAGGGACGGCTTAAACAGGTGGCAACTTTCTTGGCTTTTATAGAAGTATTGCAAGCACATGGCAGTGGGGAAGGCAGGACTCATCGCACCAGAGACATTGATGTGTAGTTGAGGAAGGGGTGTGAAGAGAAGGGATTCAGATGTCTCTGACATTGCTGTTCCACCCAAAGGAATACAAGGACCTATTCTCGGCGCTCCGAGGCATGACAAACTGCTTCTAAAGTGCGCTTTCCGATGGAATTGGCATGCGTTGCTATTCTGTAAAATGAAGATCTTCTCGCGTGTCCAACCCGTGTCTAAAAGGCTTTTGTAGAAGTGATCTCACTCCAGTTCTCCAATCCGATCGGTTCGTCAAAAAGCTGCAATTCTCATAGCTCCGTTATGCAAACCTCGGCTAAAAACTCTCATTTATTTCACGCCACCTCGAGGCTCGCGAGATTGGGATCACGAGTCCCATCCAGAGCCTGAAATATGGAGTTGGCTGAGATAGCAAAACCCATAAATAAGACTGGGGTATTGAGTTAGCACCTCAGGTCACTCCGCTTCTGAAGCCCGTACAATCCGGGCGGTTTGGCCGTTAAACCGCGCTGTTTGTCCCTTTTTATAGACGTGGTTTGGAAGATGCGATTTGCAATAGAGAATAGTTTTTTTTCATATTGTATTCAGCTACTTCTGAACATGTCAAACCGTGCGGTCTGACACTGGCAGCTTTGGCGCTACAGGAATAAGCCCCTACACATTGAAGGGGCAACAGGATACTCAGGGCAGTTCAGATGTGTCACTAGTAAGTATTTACCCCAGTTGAGTAGGGCAGTAAAATGGGTCAGAATAAATCAACTGCCCCAACCCAGTGTAAGAGGTAGCGATTGGGTGGGATATTACAGCAGGAAACATATCAGGGCAACAGAAAATATTTTCAATACATATACAGTAAGATCCCTAAGATAAAGATCAATAGCACAGGCAGAAGGAGGTGCCGGGGAGAGCCAGCGATTAGCAAGAGCCGTAATCAAAGACTCCGGGCTGTGTGTACGAATGCTCACAGCTCGGATAATCAAATCCCAGAACTAATTGAAGTAATGACAATGGATGATTTGGGCGCCATGGCTTTTACTAAGACACGATCAGGATGGGAGCACGCTCGCGTCTTCGCAGAAAGGTCGGGGTAGGAAGGAAGGGAGGACTTGCCTTTTGTGTGAAGAACAACATAAAACCGACTTCAGTACAAGGTACTGGAGAAAAGACTGAGTCAGTTTGGGTGACCCTAGAAGCCAGTAAGAAGGAAGTTAGTTGCACTGGGGTTATCTACTGACCTCTAGGGCAAGAGAAATAATTGGGTCAGGTTCTCAACTCCAGTCCTCAAAACCCCTTCCAACAGGTCAGGTTTTCAAGATATTCCATCTTCCGCACAGGTGGCTCAATCAGAGGCTCAGTCACAAACTGGGCCTCTGATTGAGCCACCTATGCTGAAGCAGGGACTTATTGAGCCACCGGTGCTGAAGCTGGGACTGATTGAGCCACCTGTGCTGAAGCTGGGATATCCTGAAAACCTGACCTGCTGGGGGGGGGGGGGGGGGGTCTTGAGGACTGGAGTTGAGATCCTCTGGGCCAGGGTATTAATAGAGGACGGCACTAAGATGGAGGTGAAGGGAGACGTCATATTCACGGCAGACTTTAATCTGTCTGATGTGGACTGGAGTGGGTATGCCGCAGGAAGCACGGAAACCCCAGACCCCTTGCACGGGGTGTCAAGCATTTGCTGAGAGAGCCAACTCTCAAGTAAGCCATCCCGGATTTAATACCAACGGGGACATAGTATCGGATGCACTTGTGGGTCAGAACGTAGGTCCAGTGATTATCTAGCAGGGGGGGGGTAGTATAAAGACAGAGGCCACGTCATACCACAAATACACAAAGGTTTGAGGAGGGCGTCGGGGAACTGATTTAAGGGATTCCTTAGCGGGTGAGGGTATTGGAGGGGAGTGCAGGAGCAGTGGGGAAAAGGAAAAGACACAATGCTAAAAGCAGCAGAACTTTGTGTAACAGTACGAAGGAAAGAAATCCAACATGGTTCTCAAAGGAAGTGGCAGGTTGTGTTTGTAAAGGCTAGAAAGGCAGACAGAGGATAGAGAAGAGATCAGGTCTGGCAGGAGGGGGCCAGGCAGTAAGGAAACTGTCATCTTCCAAATTCCTCTATTGGACGCTTTTCCCGACTCCCACTCCTGTCCCATTGTTCCTGCGACTCCCACTCCTGTCCCATTGTTCCTGCTCCGGGTGGGAGTTTAACCTGCGGAGTGACACATCAAACAGAAATATATTGAGTGATGTTTCTGTTTATTTCTTTTGATAGGACACCAAAGCTGCATTTAACACACAATGTCTGTCTTTCACCGGAGCGATCAATGTACAGTACCTAACCCAACCTGGGGTTTTGCATGGGCAGACCAAGCTTTGGAAACCATGCTCAGTAACAACCCGCAAGAACTGAACTTTCGGGGCCAGCCATAAAACAAGGAATGTTTGGCTTGTAACATGTCCAACAGTCATTCGATTTGCAAGCGAAAATAACAAATCCCAGAGACAAAAACACAGCACCTTCCAAACTCACTGGTGACTGCTCTATTGTGATGTGACAAACAAGGGTTTGAATTGTGAGGCAGGTTAAAGGGAAGGGCCCATGTTTACTAAGCATAGCTCCACGCTGGAAGGCTCCTTACAGCCCGCTGACTTCAAATGCCAGAAGGTGCGTTGTGGCAGAAGAGCACTTAGTAGATATGTGCCACTCAGCAGCCAGTCTTGGAAAGCGCTCAGCCACGTAACACATCGTCTTCCATTTTCAAAGAGTTAATGAGAAATCTCATTGAACATACCACATGTACACGCTTCTGTTCCATCCCGACCGCGTTAAAGGCTCAAAGGGACTAAGGCAGGGATGGCCAACTCCAGTCATCAAGTGCCACCAATAGGTCAGGCTTTCAGGATAACCCTACTTCAAGCTGGGACTGATTGAGTTGCCTGTGTTGTTGCAGGGATTGATTGCGCCACCTGTGCTGAAGTTGTGACTGATTGAGCCACTTGCACTGAAGCAGGGACTGATTGAGCCATCTGTGCTGAAGCAGGGATGACCTGAAGACCTGACCTGTTGGTAGCCCTTGAGGACTCAAGATGCCCCACCTCTGCCCTGTAGCTTACAGTGTTCAGACGCCACCTTCAACTAGCGACATTTGGGGGAAACCTCTGTCAATATCTAGAACTAGCTGAGAGACCCGGCGTTGCCCGGGATGTAAATGCGTAATAGGTAGTATTATTTATAAATGGTGGAACAATAGGTGACTATTAAAGGTTGGATAATAATGTTGAAAAGAAAGATGGAAGAAAATGTAATACGATGTTGTATAAAAATGGTTTATTGTAAACACACCACAGTACAATGTATATTTTGGTGACATAAGTGATGTGAAAATGTGAGGCGTGTGTCCTGCTAGGGTGTGAGCGTGTGTGAGGCGGCAGGTGGGTGTTCAGTACGGGTGGCGCATGGGTAGTGAGAAGTGGGAAGGGGGGGAGGTGGTGGGAAGGTGGGAAGGGGGGGAGGTGGTGGGAAGGTGGGAGGTTGTAAGGGGGGAGTGAAGGTGGGGGTGAAGGGGGGTGGAGGTGGAGGGGGTGGTGAATGTGGGGGGTGAAGGTGGGGGTGGAGGGGAGGTGAAGGTAGGGGTGGAGGGGAGGTGAAGCGGGGGTGGAGGGGAGGTGAACCGGGGGTGAAGCGGGGGTGGAGGGGAGGTGAAGCGGGGGTGGAGGGGAGGTGAAGGGGGGGTGGAGGGGAGGTGAAGGGGGGGGTGGAGGGGAGGTGAAGGGGGGTGGAGGAGGGGGGTGTGGAGGGGAGGTGAAGGGGGGGGGATGGAGGGGAGGTGAAGGGGGGGGGGGTGGAGGGGAGGTGAAGGGGGGGGTGGAGGGGAGGTGAAGGGGGGGTGGAGGGTAGGTGAAGGGGAGGGGTGGAGGGTAGGTGAAGGGGAGGGGTTGAGGGGAGGTGGAGGGGAGGTGAAGGGGAGGTGAAGGGGAGGGAGGTGAAGGGGGGGGTGGAGGGGAGGTGAAGGGGGGGGGGGTGAAGGGGGGGGTGGAGGGGAGGTGAAGGGGGGGGGGTGGAGGGGAGGTGAAGGGGGGGGGGTGGAGGAGAGGTGAAGGGGGGGGTGGAGGGGAGGTGAAGCAGGGGTGGAGGGGAGGTGAACCGGGGGTGAAGCGGGGGTGGAGGGGAGGTGAAGCGGGGGTGGAGGGGAGGTGAAGCGGGGGTGAAGCGGGGGTGGAGGGGAGGTGAAGCGGGGGGGAGGGTGGAGGGGGGTGGAGGAGGGGAGGTGAAGGGGGGGGGGGTGGAGGGGAGGTGAAGGGGGGGGGTGGAGGGGAGGTGAAGGGGGGGGTGGAGGGGAGGTGAAGGGGAGGGGTGGAGGGTAGGTGAAGGGGAGGGGTTGAGGGGAGGTGAAGGGGGGGTGGAGGGGAGGTGAAGGGGAGGTGGAGGGGGGGGGTGGAGGGGAGGTGAAGGGGGAGGGTGGAGGGGAGGTGAAGGGGGGAGGGTGGAGGGGAGGTGAAGGGGGGGGTGGAGGGGAGGTGAAGGGGGTGGTGAAGGGGGGGGTGGAGGGGAGGTGAAGGGGGGGGTGGAGGGGAGGTGAAGGGGGGGGTTGGAGGGGAGGTGAAGGGGGGGGGTGGAGGGGAGGTGAAGGGGGGGTGGAGGGGAGGTGGAGCGGAGGTTAAGGGGGGGTGAAGGGGAGGTTAAGGGGGGGGTGGAGGGGAGGTTAAGGGGGGTGGAGGGGAGGTTAAGGGGGGGGGTGGAGGGGAGGTTAAGGGGGGGTTGGAGGGGAGGTGAAGTGGAGGGGGGGTGGAGGGAGGGGAGGTGGAGGGGAAGTGGAGTGAGGGGTGGGTGAGGGGAGGTGAAGGCCGCTCACTCACCCGTCCGGCCGTTCCCTCACCCGTCCGGCAGCTCCCACGTGGATCTGGGGCGGGAGGCAGCGTGTTGTGGCCGCTCCCCCGCTGTGTCCCTGGCGCGCGCTCGCTCGCTCACTCCGCTCCCCCGCTGACTGTAGCGGCGCCGGGGGGGGTGGAGGGGATGTGAGTGAGGGAAGGTGAAGGGGGGTGAGGGGAGGTGAAGGCTGCTCACTCACCCGTCCGGCAGCTCCCTCACCCGTCCGGCAGCTCCCTCACTCGTCTGGCAGCTCCCACGTGGAGGGGGGGGGTGAAAGCGCGGGAAACAGGGAGAGGCGGAGGAAGAGGCGGAGCCTCCGGGACCGGTGGGGAAGAGAGCGGGAGATGTGCGGCTAACACTGTGAGCCCCGCTAATGTATGTAACACCATGTGTGTGGGGGGGGTTGTGTGTTTAGTGATGTGTGTGTGTGTGTGTGTGTGTGTGTGTGTGTGTGTGTGTGTGTGTGTGTGTGTGTGTGTGTGTGTGTGTGTGTGTGTGTGTGTGTGTGTGCGCCCTTCACTCCGCCTCAGGCCAATGAGAGGTGTGCGGGGGCGGGCGGCCCAAGGGAGCAATCTCATTGGCCTGGCCCAAGGTCCAATGAGATTGCCGCTAGGGACACGGGGAGGGGCACAGGGAGACACATACAGACCCGGACACATAGAACACTTTCAGAAATATATAGTAGATGCGTTTGCCAAAAGATCAGCGAGACTGACCCCTAACTGGTGACGTGTCCTGTACACCCGGGAGTCAATGCAGAGCTGCAGAGAGAGAATCGCAGGGCAAGGATGGGGGTGAGGGGGAGAGGGGGGAAGGTTGGTGCAGAGAGAGAATCGCAGGGCGGGAAGTTGGTGCAGAGAGAGAATCGCAGTGCAGGAGTTGGTGCAGAGAGAGAATTGCAGTGCGGGCAGTTGGTGCAGAGAGAGAATCGCAGGGCGGCAAGTTGGTGCAGAGAGAGAATAGCAGTGCGGGAGTTGGTGCAGAGAGAGAATCGCAGTGCGGGAGTTGGTGCAGAGAGAGAATTGCAGTGCGGGAGTTGGTGCAGAGAGAGAATTGCAGTGCGGGAGTTGGTGCAGAGAGAGAATTGCAGTGCGGGAGTTGGTGCAGAGAGAGAATCGCAGTGCGGGAGTTGGTGCAGAGAGAGAATCGCAGTGCGGGAGTTGGTGCAGAGAGAGAATCGCAGTGCGGGAGTTGGTGCAGAGAGAGAATTGCAGTGCAGGAGTTGGTGCAGAGAGAGAATTGTAGTGCGGGAGTTGGTGTAGAGAGAGAATTGCAGTGCGGGAGTTGGTGCAGAGAGAGAATTGCAGTGCGGGAGTTTGTGTAGAGAGAGAATTGTAGTGCGGGAGTTGGTGTAGAGAGAGAATTGCAGAGCGGGACTTGGTGTAGAGAGAGAATTGCAGTGCGGGAGTTGGTGTAGAGAGAATCGCAGGGCGGGGATGGAGGTGAGGGGGGAAGGTTGGTGCAGAGAGAGAATTGCAGTGCGGGAGTTGGTGCAGAGAGAGAATTGCAGTGCGGGAGTTGGTGTAGAGAGAAAATTGCAGTGCAGGAGTTGGTGTAGAGAGAGAATTGCCGTGCGGGAGTTGGTGTAGATAGAGAATCGCAGTGCGGGAGTTGGTGAAGAGAGAGAATCGCAGTGCGGGAGTTGGTGCAGAGAGAGAATTGCAGTGCGGGAGTTGGTGCAGAGAGAGAATTGCAGTGCGGGAGTTGGTGCAGAGAGAGAATTGCAGTGCGGGAGTTGGTGCAGAGAGAGAATTGCAGTGCGGGAGTTGGTGTAGAGAGAGAATTGCAGTGCGGGAGTTGGTGCAGAGAGAGAATTGCAGTGCGGGGAGTTGGTGCAGAGAGAGAATCGCAGTGCGGGAGTTGGTGCAGAGAGAGAATCGCAGGGCGGCAAGTTGGTGCAGAGAGAGAATAGCAGTGCGGGGAGTTGGTGCAGAGAGAGAATCGCAGTGCGGGAGTTGGTGCAGAGAGAGAATCGCAGTGCGGGAGTTGGTGCAGAGAGAGAATCGCAGTGCGGGAGTTGGTGCAGAGAGAGAATCGCAGTGCGGGAGTTGGTGCAGAGAGAGAATCGCAGTGCGGGAGTTGGTGCAGAGAGAGAATCGCAGTGCGGGAGTTGGTGCAGAGAGAGAATTGCAGTGCGGGAGTTGGTGCAGAGAGAGAATTGCAGTGCGGGAGTTGGTGCAGAGAGAGAATCGCAGTGCGGGAGTTGGTGCAGAGAGAGAATCGCAGTGCGGGAGTTGGTGCAGAGAGAGAATCGCAGTGCGGGAGTTGGTGCAGAGAGAGAATTGCAGTGCAGGAGTTGGTGCAGAGAGAGAATTGCAGTGCGGGAGTTGGTGTAGAGAGAGAATTGCAGTGCGGGAGTTGGTGCAGAGAGAGAATTGCAGTGCGGGAGTTGGTGTAGAGAGAGAATTGTAGTGCGGGAGTTGGTGTAGAGAGAGAATTGCAGAGCGGGACTTGGTGTAGAGAGAGAATTGCAGTGCGGGAGTTGGTGCAGAGAGAATCGCAGGGAGGGGATGGAGGTGAGGGGGGAAGGTTGGTGCAGAGAGAGAATTGCAGTGCGGGAGTTGGTGCAGAGAGAGAATTGCAGTGCGGGAGTTGGTGTAGAGAGAGAATTGCAGTGCAGGAGTTGGTGTAGAGAGAGAATTGCCGTGCGGGAGTTGGTGTAGATAGAGAATCGCAGTGCGGGAGTTGGTGAAGAGAGAGAATCGCAGTGCGGGAGTTGGTGCAGAGAGAGAATTGCAGTGCGGGAGTTGGTGCAGAGAGAGAATTGCAGTGCGGGAGTTGGTGTAGAGAGAGAATTGCAGTGCGGGAGTTGGTGCAGAGAGAGAATTGCAGTGCAGGAGTTGGTGTAGAGAGAGAATTGTAGTGCGGGAGTTGGTGTAGAGAGAGAATTGCAGAGCGGGACTTGGTGTAGAGAGAGAATTGCAGTGCGGGAGTTGGTGCAGAGAGAATCGCAGGGAGGGGATGGAGGTGAGGGGGGAAGGTTGGTGCAGAGAGAGAATTGCAGTGCGGGAGTTGGTGCAGAGAGAGAATTGCAGTGCGGGAGTTGGTGCAGAGAGAGAATTGCAGTGCGGGAGTTGGTGTAGAGAGAGAATTGTAGTGCGGGAGTTGGTGTAGAGAGAGAATTGCAGAGCGGGACTTGGTGTAGAGAGAGAATTGCAGTGCGGGAGTTGGTGCAGAGAGAATCGCAGGGAGGGGATGGAGGTGAGGGGGGAAGGTTGGTGCAGAGAGAGAATTGCAGTGCGGGAGTTGGTGCAGAGAGAGAATTGCAGTGCGGGAGTTGGTGTAGAGAGAGAATTGCAGTGCAGGAGTTGGTGTAGAGAGAGAATTGCCGTGCGGGAGTTGGTGTAGATAGAGAATCGCAGTGCGGGAGTTGGTGAAGAGAGAGAATCGCAGTGCGGGAGTTGGTGCAGAGAGAGAATTGCAGTGCGGGAGTTGGTGCAGAGAGAGAATTGCAGTGCGGGAGTTGGTGTAGAGAGAGAATTGCAGTGCGGGAGTTGGTGCAGAGAGAGAATTGCAGTGCGGGAGTTGGTGTAGAGAGAGAATTGTAGTGCGGGAGTTGGTGTAGAGAGAGAATTGCAGAGCGGGACTTGGTGTAGAGAGAGAATTGCAGTGCGGGAGTTGGTGCAGAGAGAATCGCAGGGAGGGGATGGAGGTGAGGGGGGAAGGTTGGTGCAGAGAGAGAATTGCAGTGCGGGAGTTGGTGCAGAGAGAGAATTGCAGTGCGGGAGTTGGTGTAGAGAGAGAATTGCAGTGCAGGAGTTGGTGTAGAGAGAGAATTGCCGTGCGGGAGTTGGTGTAGATAGAGAATCGCAGTGCGGGAGTTGGTGAAGAGAGAGAATCGCAGTGCGGGAGTTGGTGCAGAGAGAGAATTGCAGTGCGGGAGTTGGTGCAGAGAGAGAATTGCAGTGCGGGAGTTGGTGTAGAGAGAGAATTGCAGTGCGGGAGTTGGTGCAGAGAGAGAATCGCAGTGCGGGAGTTGGTGCAGACAGAGAATTGCAGTGCGGGGAGTTGGTGCAGAGAGAGAATCGCAGTGCGGGAGTTGGTGCAGAGAGAGAATCGCAGTGCGGGAGTTGGTGCAGAGAGAGAATTGCAGTGCGGGAGTTGGTGCAGAGAGAGAATTGCAGTGCGGGAGTTGGTGCAGAGAGAGAATCGCAGTGCGGGAGTTGGTGCAGAGAGAGAATCGCAGTGCGGGAGTTGGTGCAGAGAGAGAATCGCAGTGCGGGAGTTGGTGCAGAGAGAGAATCGCAGTGAGGGAGTTGGTGCAGAGAGAGAATTGCAGTGCGGGAGTTGGTGCAGAGAGAGAATTGCAGTGCGGGAGCTGGTGCAGAGAGAGAATTGCAGTGCGGGAGTTGGTGCAGAGAGAGAATTGCAGTGCGGGAGTTGGTGCAGAGAGAGAATTGCAGTGCGGGAGTTGGTGTAGAGAGAGAATTGCAGTGCGGGAGTTGGTGTAGATAGAGAATTGCAGTGCGGGAGTTGGTGCAGAGAGAGAATTGTAGTGCGGGAGTTGGTGTAGAGAGAGAATTCCAGTGCGGGAGTTGATGTAGAGAGAGAATTGCAGTGCGGGAGGGGGGGTGCAGAGAGAGGATCGCAGTGCGGGAGTGGGGGGTTGGTGCAGAGAGAGGATCGCAGTGCGGGAGTTGGTGCAGAGAGAGAATTGCAGTGAGGGAGGGGGGGTGCAGAGAGAGGATCGCAGTGCGGGAGTTGGTGCAGAGAGAGAATTGCAGTGCGGGAGGGGGGGGGTGCAGAGAGAGGTTCGCAGTGCGGGAGTGGGGGGTTGGTGCAGAGAGAGGATCGCAGTGCGGGAGTGGGGGGGGAGTTGGTGCATGGTGCAGTGAGAGGATCGCAGTGCGGGAGGGGGGGGTTGTTGCAGTGAGAGGATCGCAGTGCGGGAGGGGGGGTTGGTGCAGAGAGAGGATTGCAGTGTGGGAGGGGGGGAGGTTGGTGCAGAGAGGATCGCAGTGCGGGAGGGGGGGTTGGTGCAGAGAGAGGATCGCAGTGCGGGGTGGGGGGTTGGTGCAGAGAGAGGATCGCAGTGCGGGAGGGGGGAGGTTGGTGCAGAGAGAGGATCGCAGTGTGGGAGGGGGATTGGTGCAGAGAAAGGATCGCAGTGCGGGAGGGGGGTGGGTTGGTGTAGAGAGAGGATCGCAGTGCGGGTGGGGGGTGGTTGGTGCAGAGAGAGGATCGCAGTGCGGGAGGGGGGTGGGTTGGTGCAGAGAGAGGATCGCAGTGCGGGAGGGGGGGTTGGTGCAGAGAGAGGATCGCAGTGCGGGAGGGGGGTGGGTTGGTGCAGAGAGAGGATCGCAGTGCGGGTGGGGGGTGGGTTGGTGCAGAGAGAGGATCGCAGTGTGGGAGGGGGGAGGTTGGTGCAGAGAGAGGATCGCAGTGCGGGAGGGGGGGTGGGTTGGTGCAGAGAGAGGATCGCAGTGCGGGAGGGGGGAGGTTGGTGCAGAGAGAGGATCGCAGTGCGGGAGGGGGGGTGGGTTGGTGCAGAGAGAGGATCGCAGTGCGGGAGGGGGGAGGTTGGTGCAGAGAGAGGATCGCAGTGCGGGAGGGGGGGTGGGTTGGTGCAGAGAGAGGATCGCAGTGCGGGAGGGGGGAGGTTGGTGCAGAGAGAGGATCGCAGTGTGGGAGGGGGGGTTGGTTGGTGCAGAGAGAGGATCGCAGTGCGGGAGGGGGTGGGTTGGTGCAGAGAGAGGATCGCAGTGCGGGAGGGGGGTGGGTTGGTGCAGAGAGAGGATCGCAGTGTGGGAGGGGGGAGGTTGGTGCAGAGAGAGGATCACAGTGCGGGAGGGGGGGTGGGTTGGTGCAGAGAGAGGATCGCAGTGCGGGAGGGGGTGGGTTGGTGCAGAGAGAGGATCGCAGTGCGGGAGGGGGGAGGTTGGTGCAGAGAGAGGATCGCAGTGCGGAAGGGGGTGGGGGGGTTGGTGCAGAGGGAGAATCGCAGCTACCTAGGCACCACATCCAAGGCTTACCCGGGATTTGCTTCCAGTCCTGTGGGGGCAGGGACCATCCAGACTTCTCTGGTGCAATTTGTGGCTGTGCACTTTCAAATCTCCCACTTAAAACTCCTGGTCTCCGCTTCTCCGGCGACACACAGTCCCGCGGCACAGAATCACTTTTGAATTTCCCGCTCGGATCGGCTCGACAGCCTTGTTCTCAGGTGTCTCCGGCAAAGCCTTGTTCTCAGGTGTCTGCGGCACAGCCTAGTTCTCAGGTGTCTCCGGCACAGCCTTGTTCTCAGGTGTCTGCGGCACAGCCTTGTTCTCAGGTGTCTCCGGCACAGCCTTGTTCTCAGGTGTCTCCGGCACAGCCTACTTCTCAGGTGTCTCCGGCACAGCCTTGTTCTCAGGTGTCTCCAGTACAGCCTTGCTCTCAGGTGTCTCCGGCACAGCCTAGTTCTCAGGTGTCTCCGGCACAGCCTTGTTCTCAGGTGTCTCCGGCACAGCCTAGTTCTCAGGTGTCTCCGGCACAGCCTTGTTCTCAGGTGTCTCCGGCACAGCCTAGTTCTCAGGTGTCTCCGGCACAGCCTAGTTCTGAGGTGTAGACAGATAGGGAAATTAATCTCCCAATGTAGAGCTCTATAAGAGTGAAAGTCACGGCATAAAAAGCATATAAGTAATGCAATTGAGATATAACTGTTTCAAATCCACAATATCCATTCAGGGATAGAGCCTATTGAAAGCTCCTAGTACAGGCACGAACCAACAATATAAATGGGCTATGACAGGACTGCCCGTGAGGATCAGCCTGACCCCCAACTTGTAGGAATAACCATGTCCTGGAGCTGGATCCCAAATAAAAATATGAGGAAGATGCACCTCGGTACTCACTTGATTGAAGCAATCTGGATAGGCGTGCACCGGCTCAAATGAATGATGCGGAGAAGCGAATCCCCAGCTGGGGACAGGATGCCAGGCACTGCTGAGTGGAAACGCAGAGTACTTTGACAAAGTACCCCAGAGGTACGAAATCCGTCAGAGTGCGCCTCTGCGAGGTGTTTCCTATTTTTGTGATGTCTTGAAACAATAAAGTAACCATTTTTTAGTGACCCAGCAGAATCAGTCTCTTCACTCGGCGTCACCACTCAGCAGTGCCTGGCATCCTGTCCCCAGCTGGGGATTTGCTTCTCCGCATAATTCTCAGGTGACTCCGGCACAAGCTTGTTCTCAGAGTCTCCGGCATAGTCTAGTTCTCAGGTGTCTCCGGCACAGCCTAGTTCTCAGGTGTCTCCGGCACAGCCTAGTTCTCAGAGTCTCCGGCATAGTCTAGTTCTCAGGTGTCTCCGGCACAGCCTAGTTCTCAGGTGTCTCCGGCACAGCCTTGTTCTCAGGTGTCTCCGGCACTGCCTAGTTCTCAAGTGTCTCCGGAACAGCTTAGTTCTCAGGTGTCTGCGGCACAGCCTTGTTCTCAGAGTCTCCGGCATAGCCTAGTTCTCAGGTGTCTCCGGCACAGCCTAGTTCTCAGGTGTCTGCGGCACAGCCTTGTTCTCAGGTGTCTCCGGCACAGCCTAGTTCTCAGGTGTCTCTGGCACAGCCTAGTTCTCAGGTGTCTGCGGCACAGCCTTGTTCTCAGGTGTCTGCGGCACAGCCTTTTTCTCAGGTGTCTCCGGCACAGCCTAGTTCTCAGGTGTCTCCGGCACAGCCTAGTTCTCAGGTGTCTGAGGCACAGCCTTGTTATCAGGTGTCTCTGGCACAGCCTTGTTCTCAGGTGTCTCTGGCACAACCTTGTTCTCAGGTGTCTGAGGCACAGCCTTGTTATCAGGTGTCTCTGGCACAGCCTTGTTCTCAGGTGTCTCTGGCACAACCTTGTTCTCAGGTGTCTGAGGCACAGCCTTGTTATCAGGTGTCTCCGGCACAGCCTAGTTCTCAGAGTCTCCGGCATAGTCTAGTTCTCAGGTGTCTCCGGCACAGCCTAGTTCTCAGGTGTCTCCGGCACAGCCTTGTTCTCAGGTGTCTCCGGCACTGCCTAGTTCTCAAGTGTCTCCGGCACAGCTTAGTTCTCAGGTGTCTGCGGCACAGCCTTGTTCTCAGAGTCTCCGGCATAGCCTAGTTCTCAGGTGTCTCCGGCACAGCCTAGTTCTCAGGTGTCTGCGGCACAGCCTTGTTCTCAGGTGTCTCCGGCACAGCCTAGTTCTCAGGTGTCTCTGGCACAGCCTAGTTCTCAGGTGTCTGCGGCACAGCCTTGTTCTCAGGTGTCTGCGGCACAGCCTTTTTCTCAGGTGTCTCCGGCACAGCCTAGTTCTCAGGTGTCTCCGGCACAGCCTAGTTCTCAGGTGTCTGAGGCACAGCCTTGTTATCAGGTGTCTCTGGCACAGCCTTGTTCTCAGGTGTCTCTGGCACAACCTTGTTCTCAGGTGTCTCTGGCACAGCCTTGTTCTCATGTGTCTCCGGCACAGCCTCGGAGCACAGCGCTTAGTTTCCCTCCATGTCAGGATCAGACTGAGACCCGGAACGCTGATCAGGTTTCCCTTACATTGATTCCCCGCTGTCATAGGAAATCATGGTAGATGAAGCCAGTCACAAGTGGATGGCCCCCGGTCCCATCACTGCCCCCAGTCACTCTCTCTTTATCTCCTGCACCTCTCTTCCCCATCTAGTCCCAGCAATAGCCAGTTCTCCGGACATGCGGGCGGCACAAAGGGTTTCTCTGCAAGGCGTCCAGAGACCTTGGCTATGCTTTATAGTGAGCACACTCACTTTTACACTTCAGTACAGTTTATACACACAGGAATAAAGCATTACAGTTTACATATGATGCAAGGGCCTACCGGGTATAGTGAAACAGGGTATCTCTGGGGTCTTGTAACCAGATGAGCCCCGGGGGAACGTCAGGGGCGCCAGGCTTTACCTTTATTATGTGGCTCCCTGATCCCCCTTCTGTCACATGCATTGAGTCCAGTTCATCCAGCGTGTCACGGAGTGCTGTGTCTGGGAAGTACCTGAGCAAAATCTTCCCGGCTGGAGAGTCCCACCACAGAGAATCCCTAAATCATTACCCTGTGAGGCCGAACATTCACAAAACTTAACTCCGCTCTCTTTCCAGAGCCGGGAAGCCACAAGGCTTAACCCTGATAACCCTTCCACCGTGAGATTGCTGCGTTACCATACCGTTCAAATAACCGCAGAGCTCCACCTCTTTCTCTATTTTCCATTATACAGATGGGCAGAATGCCGGCAAGTTAACTTCTTGTTGACTATGGGATTATTAAGAGCTCGAATTGCCAGGGATTAAATATAGAAAGCAAGGCTTGGATATTTCATGGTGACACTAACTTGGTGACTTCTGTGCAATGAAACTCAAAGCCCAGAATAGTGTGAAGCCCATTTAACAAGAGTGCTACTACTCCTATAACACGCCTTGACCGGTGGAGAGTCCCCTTAATGAGGTGTCCACTTGCTCTGTGCTGGTAAGAGGTTGGCACCTACTGGTCTTCAGTCACTGGGGAGAATGAGTTAAGATGAAAATAGCTCTGTTTTTTTGTTCTGGGATTTATTTAGATATTTAATTTCTTTGGATGGGGAGTAAAGAACATTCCTCCATAATAAGCCATTGGCACCAGTGCTAGTAGATATTGCAGCTTGGGACAGCCTGTCCAAACCAGCCCTGGGCACAATCCATGATGGAGCTGGACCATTTATATTAGTGGCTTTAACTCCTGTGTTTATTTCATCAGTTAGCTCTTCCGTTAGCGTCAAGGAGCAGTTATAGGGAGGTGTTACAGTATAGGGCAACCAGATATATTATTTATTTATTTATTTATTTATAAAATGTGTTACCAGGAAGTAATACATTGAGAGATACCTCTCGTTTTCAAGTATGTCCTGGGCACAGAGTTAAGACAAATAATACATGGTTACAAATACAGTTACATAAATGAACAGGGTATACATTATATACAAGACATTGCATGCACAGTTAAAGAAAATATATGTTATGGGCGTATGTAACAGTTACAGACCAGATTAAAATGTGAGACAGCCTTAGATTTGAAAGAACTTAAACTGGTGGTGGATGTGAGAGTCTCTGGTAGGTTGTTCCAGTTTTGGGGTGCACGGTAAGAGAAGGAGGAATGGTCGGATACTTTGTTGAGGCTTGGGACCATGAACAGTCTTTAGGTGCTGCATGTGGTAGAGGTGAGGAGCTTGTTCAGGTAGCTGGGTAGCTTGCCCATAAAGAATTTAAAGGCAAAACAGGAAAGGTGAACTTTGCGCCTAGACTCTAGTGATGACCAATCTAGTTCTTTGAGCATTTCGCAGTGATCTGTGTTGTAGTTGCATTGGAGAACAAAACGACAAATTGAATTGTAGAGGGTGTCAAGTTTGCTAAGGTGGGTTTGAGGTGCCGTGCCATATACTATGTCTCCATAGTCAATAATTGGCATTAGCATCTGCTGTGCGATACGCTTTGTGACCAGGAGACTTAGGTAGGATTTGTTCCTGTAAAGTACCCCTAGTTTGGCATAGGTCTTGGTTGTCAGGGTATCAATGTGCATCCCAAATGTTAAGTGGGAGTCAAACCATAAGCCCAGGTATTTAAAACTAGTGACAGGGGTTAGGGTGGTGTTAGCGTTGGTTCTAATCAGGAGCTCAGTCGCTGGAAGCTTTAAAAATGTAATCTTGGTCCCAAATACCATTGTTACAGTCTTGTCAGTGTTTAAAAACAGTTTGTTTTGGGAAATCCAGTTTTCGAGTCTCAAAAAGTCAGACTGAAGTATGTGTTGAAGGTCAGAGAGGCTCTGGCTGTGTGCATATAAGATTGTGTCATCTACATACATGTGTATTGAGGCTTCCTTACAAGCTGTGGGAAGATCATTAATGAACACTGAGAAGAGTAGGGGCCCCAGAACAAAGCCTTGCGGGACACCACAGGTGATATCCAGGGGGTTGGAGTTAGAGCCTGAGATGGACACATGTTGGGAGCTTCCTGATAGGTGGGACTGAAACCAGTTTAAAGCATGCATCCCTATTCCAGAGCTCTGGAGTTTGTTAAGCAGGATAGCATGATCAACTGTATCAAAAGCCTTTGCAAAATCTAGGAATACTGCACCAGTGAGTTGTCCCCATTCCATTCCACACTGGATTTCATTGCAAACTTTTAGCTGGGCAGTTACGGTGGAGTGTTTGGGACGAAAGCCAGATTGGAATTGGCTAGGGAAATTTGTCTTGGTGTAGTAGTCGTTTAATTGGGAGTGGACACATTTTTCCATGACTTTGGATAGAATTGGGAGAAGTGAGATTGGTCTGTAGTTTGAGACAGTGTTTTTGTCCCCACTTTTGAAGATTGGGACAACTCTGGCAGTTTTCCAGGTCTTAGGGATATGGCCTGCAGACAGGATAGAGTTGACTATGGACGCAATTGGTTTGGCAATGGCTGGGGCACCAAGTCGTAGGAACCTAGATTGTAGCAAGTCAGGTCCGCATTGGCTGCTTAGTTTTAGTTTGAGGAGCGCTTGTGTAATCTCCTCTTCAGATACTGGACCAAATTGAAAATTGTGGGCAGTGTTGAGAAGGGGTGGAGCTATGTGGGCACTCCCAGGATGAGATTCAGGTTTGTGGTTTGGGCTGCATTTTACTAATAAGTTAGTGGCACACCCCACAAAGTAATCATTGAATGCATTTGCAATGTCAGTGGGGTTTGTCAGAGTAATATCCCCCTTAGTGATATTACTTGGCTGTTGATGGTTAGGAGGCTGGAATATATTGTTGATAACCTTCCAGAAGTTAGCTGTGTTTGATGTATTTTGGTGGAGATTGTCATAGTAATATTGTGCTTTTGCGTGCCTTGTTTGCCTTGTGCACATGTTCCGCAGGCATCTGTAGTGATTGAGATCCTTGGTAGTGCCAGTTGATTTTTAGCTTTTCCACAAGGTATCCCTGAGCTGGTAGAGTGCAATAAGGTCAGTTGTAACCCATGGAAGATGGGCCCCCCGTACCCTTATTTTGCGTAGTGGAGCATGGGTATCGCAGAGTTTTAAGAACTCGGATTGGAAATAGTCGAGAGCAGAATCAGGGTCGGGAATTAAATCGATTCTGTGCCATGGGCAGTTGGTAAGGTCATCCAGAAACTGTTGTGGGTTAAAGTTTTTAAATGTTCTAGTGAGGAGAACTTTAGGGCTTGAATGGGGCGTTTTAATTTTCCTTACACAGTACACTATTGCATGGTCACTGAAAATGTCCGGAAGGATGCCAGAGGATTGGATTCTGCTGGGGTTTGAGGAGAGAATCCAGTCTAGCAAGGAATGGTTATGCGATTTCAGGTTTGTCCGTGTGGGTTTGGAAATGAGTTGTGATAGGTTAAGTGACTTGAGTTGTATCTGGATTTTATGGTTTTTAGGGTCAAGCCAGTTGAAGTTGAAATCCCCAAGAACTAGCAGCTCACTCTTCTTGTTCAGAGAGGAAATGGAGCCAAGAAACTGGGTGATATCAGCCAGGGATTGTAGAGGGGCTTTAGGGGGGCGGTAGATGCCAGCGAGCAAGATGGGCTTAGAAAAGGGGAGGCAGATTTTGCCAACTAGAATTTCAAAAGAGCGTGGGCTTGGTGGGCAATTTAACAGTGTAAATTGTAATGTGTCTGCAATATAAAATAACACCCCTCCTCCTCTCTTTGACCTATCTCTACTAAAAATGGCGTATCCCTGAATGGCGATATTTGCATCCGGGGTTTTATGGGTTAGCCATGTTTCTGTAAGAACGATGGCTTTGGGTTTATGCATAAGGCACCATGCCCTTAGTTCGTCCAGTTTAGGCAGCAGGCTCCGAATATTTATATGGGCGACAGATAGCCCTTTTTGGAATTTAAAGGTGGAATTCTCAGGGCATGGGACAGATTTGAAATGGGAGGACATGGGTTTGGTTCAATATCACCTGCTATATGGAGTTATAGGAGGATTACTGTAGAGGGAGAAGGGGATTGGCCCGGTATTAAAGGAGTATTAAAGGGGTTACACCCCATATGGTCACCCCCTGACCTCACTTGCGGTCCAGTAATGTGTTTTTACCCTGCTTCAGAACCCAAATGTGTATTCCCCTGTAACAATGTATTGTCCCCATTCCAGTGTCTGCACCAACACTCACACTGGGATCCGTTCGGGAGGAGAAGGGTTAATAGTTAGGAAGGGATTATAGCCCTTTGTTCCATTTTCCCGCATTTGCAGGCTCCATTTTGCAGTTCCCCATAGGCCGCCGTTGCAGCTCCATACGATCCTATGGGGATTCCGGCAATTTGGGCCAGTTCTCAGAGAAGACCTGCAGGTGGCGCCCGAGAGGAGGAGCGGCGGTTCCCCATTGTAAGTCAATGGAGCCATTCATTTCAATGGGGATTCCTCGAAGCCGATCTCCTTCCTATTATAACCTATCACTAGCTACCGTGACAATTACAGGGAGCGGTTATATGGGGTAATAGGATGAGTTATAGGGAGCAGTTATATGGGGTAATAGGAGGAGTTATAGGGATAGGTTATGTGGAGCAATAGGAGGAGTTATAGGGAGAGGGTATATGGGGTAATAGGAGTAGTTATAGGGTGGTGTTATATGAAGCAATAGGAGGAGTTATAGGGAGGGGTTATATGGGGCAATAGGAGGAGTTATAGGGAGGGGTTATATGGGGTAATAGGAGGAGTTATAGGGAGCGGTTATATGGTGAAATAGGAGGAGTTACATTGACCAATAGGAGGAGTTATAGGAAGAGGTTATATGGAATAGGAGAAGTTATAAGTAGCGGTTATATGGAGCATTACAAGGAGTTATATAGAGTGGGTACATTGAGCAGTAGGAGGGATCATAAGGAGCAGTGTTCTCCAGAGCCATATGAGCATTATAACACTACAGAAGCCATTAGTTACTCATTACCACTTAGCCCTAAACACTGGCTGAGCCATGTAAGAAGCAGTCTCTACACGAGAGAAAGTAAGTCAAAGATTGGCCGCAAGAACAACAAAGAACAGGTAGGTTAGCTCCCATCCCCTCTCTTGTTTGGACAGCTGGTTAGTTTATTATACTGACTAGACCAGTATATGTTTGGATTTCCTTTGGATGAAACTCTCTGCTCGTCCCCACGGGAACGGGAGCCGTTGTCCTTACACATCTATTTATTTCTATTTCCTAACCTCAGCTCATCTTGTGTCTTTCGTGGCCTAATGGATGAAAACGAAATCCAACATTTCCCATGGATCACATCCATTTGGCTTCCTTAATGTTCCACCCAACTTCCTTGTCACTAATAAGTGTAACATGGTTACGTCCCAGGACATAAAGGCTGATCCATGGTGTGTAGGTTCTGCCCATGTAACCATTGGAAGTTGAAAGGTGAACACAAACATTTGATCCATCTAATCTGCCCATACGGTATAGATAATTTCAGGGGGAAAAACACTCAATCTATATTAACAAGAAAGGGAGAACACCAGTCTCTATCAAAAAATATTTGGATTTAATAATACATACACAAAAAAAGTGACAATTGAAATTAATAAGTCAAGAAATCTGCAAAAAAACTTACATAGCTGACACTCGCCCAAAGAGACTCAACATTTCGGGCTATGGCCCTTTGTCAAGAGTCTACTACCCCCGTGATATTGTGTAGCTTATAAAGGCGCTGTGCCCCTCTCCTTGCAGGTGACGTCTGACGCATGACAACCATATCCAAATATTGTCATCATGAGTGTTCACCTTTTAAATGTACAAATGTATTGCACAATCCATAATATCCTCACGTGAATATTGTGGCAGGACGGCCTTGCGGTAGGGTCAGAAAGAGCCCACACTGACCTAAACAGTCGGTGGTTTATTTTCCACAATAAAACAAATAGGCACACTGTCCTTTTAAGGCAAACCAAATCATAAAATAAAAATCTACTCCCCTTGGGAGAATAATTCACAGCACAACCCCAGTTATTCACCTGGGTAGCTAGCCTACTTCCAGATTTAAAGAAACATAAATTGTCTGGAATAAGATATAAATCCTTAACTTTAGATGGGGAACTCTGTCCCAAGCGAGTCCAGGCAATCCCTCTGGACACGTCAGAGCTCCGCTTTCTCATAAGGTCTGGAACATCAGTTCCTTGGAGCAGGGCCGCATCCTGTGGTTTGTTCACATCCGTGGTGATTCTGTTTCCTGGGTGTGATTCCCAGATGGTCCCAAGACCCTGCGCTCTGCAGGCCTGGGGACCAGATCAACCAGTGTCCTCCTGGTTGGGGAAAAGTATATCCCTCTGGCAGCTGCCTGCCTTTTAAACCCCCTGTTAAATTAGGAGTTCTGTCTTAACTAGCTGCGCCTGCAGCTAGCCTCTCCAGAGGAGTTTAACTGCCTGCATGCTGGAAAGCATACATACTGCACTACACTCCAGCATTCAGAGACAATGTATCAGAATATGTAAAAAAAAAAAAACAGCTATCTATCTATCTATCTATCTATCTGTCTGTCTGTCTGTCTGTCTGTCTGTCTGTCTACAGTGGTGTGAAAAAGAAAGTACACCCTCTTTGAATTCTATGGTTTTACATATCAGGACATAATAACAATCATCTGTTCCTTAGCAGGTCTAAAAATTAGGTAAATACAACCTCAGATGAACAACAACACATGACATATTACACTGTGTCATGATTTATTTAACAAAAATAAAGCCAAAATGGAGAAGCCATGTGTGAAAAACTAAGTACACCTTATGGTTCAATAGCTTGTAGAACCACCTTTAGCAGCAATAACTTGAAGTAATCGTTTTCCGTATGACTTTACCAGTCTCTCACATCGAATTTTGGCCCACTCTTCTTTACAACGTTGCTTCAGTTCATTGAGGTTTGTGGGCATTTGTTTATGCACAGCTCTCTTAAGGTCCTGCCACAGCATTTCAATCGGGTTGAGGTCTGGACTTTGACTGGGCCATTGCAACACTTTGATTCTTTTCTTTTTCACCCATTCTGTTGTAGATTTGCTGGTGTTATTCTGAAGCCAGGGCACGTTGGTATGAATGGCTCCCGATAGCATTAACACAGTTCCCTTTTAAATCACTCCAAGTCCTGTAATATTTCCTCCACTTTATTGGGAAAAGGTAGCAGGGTACAGATGCTTGTGGATGGTGTGTATTGGTGATTATTAGTTAGGAACCGGTAAAAAGAGATGGCCTCACCAAGGGGGATAAACAGAGAAGAGTTCTTTACTCACTGTCTCCAGGGTTGAAAAGGAAGTGAGGTGCGGTGTGGGCAAAGGAATAGTCTAGGGGCAGACCATGTCTGAACAAACAGGAGGGGGGGCAGACTAGCCCATTCTGGTGAGGATCTCAGAAACTGCTGTAGCAGCTCACTGATGTCATGCTCGCAGGCAAGGAATGCAACATTGTTGCAAGCCACACAGGCACAGTATGTGTCTGCAGACTCCATGCAGCTGGGAATAAAATCTGACAGGCAGAAACTGCAAAGGAGAGAGGGGGGTGAGTCAGAAATGTGGCACTTGTTCCATAACAGGTGTGCTTGGGATCATTGTCCGGTTTCATGACCCAATTTTGGCCAAGCTTTAGCTGTCGGACAGATGGCCTCACATTTGACTCTAGAATACTTTGGTATACAGAAGAGTTCATGGTCGACTCAATGACTGCAAAGTTCCCAGGTCCTGTGGCTGCAAAACAAGCCCAAATCATCACCCCTCCACCACCGTGCTTGACAGTTGGTATGAGGTGTTTGTGCTGATATGCTGTGTTTGGTTTTTGCCAAACGTGGCGCTGTGCATTATGGCCAAACATCTGCACTTTGGTCTCGTCTGTCCAAAGGACATTGTTCCAGAAGTCTTGTGGTTTGTTCAGATGCAACTTTGCAAACTTAAGCCGTGCTGTCATGTTCTTTTTAGAGAGAAGAGGCTTTCTCCTGGCAACCCTTCCAAACAAACCATACTTGTTCAGTCTTTTTCTAATTGTACTGTCATGAACTTTAACATTTAACATGCTAACTGAGGCCTGTAGAGTCTGAGATGTAACTCTTGGGTTTTTTGCAATGTCTTTGAGCATTGCACGGTCTGACCTTGGGGTGAATTTGCTGGGACATCCACTCCTGGGAAGATTGGAAACTGTGTTGAATGTTTTCCACTTTTGAATAATCTTTCTCACTGTAGAATGACGGACCTTAAATTGTTTGGAAATGGCCTTATAACCCTTCCCAGATTGATGAGCAGCAACAATTGCTTCTCTAAGATCATTGCTGATGTCTTTCCTTCTTGGCATTGTGTTAACACACACCTGAATGCTCCAGACCAGCAAACTGCTAAAACTTCGGCTTTTATAGAGGTGGTCACACTTGCTGATGATCAATTAATCAAGGGCATTTTATTAGCAGCACCTGTCTGCTACTTAGCATCTTAATTCCTATGGAAGCAGTATGGGTGTACTTAGTTTTTCACACATAGCTTCTCCATTTTGGCTTTATGTTTGTTAAATAAATCATGACACAGTGTAATATGTCATGTGTTGTTGTTCATCTGAGGTTGTATTTACTTAATTTTTAGACCTGCTAAGGAACAGATGATTGTTATTATGTCCTGATATGTAAAACCATAGAATTCAAAGAGGGTGTACTTTCTTTTTCACACCACTGTATATACAGTAAAACATGTTTTTACACAATACATTAATTATACTACCATAACAATGTTACACAATAAGTGTAAAATGGCAACATCCCAGGACATAAAGGCTGATCCATGGTGTGGAGGTTCTGCCCATGTAACCATTGGAAGTTGAAAGGCGATCACAAACATTTGATCCATCTCATTTGGCCATGTCACATACGTATGGTTTAACACAATTTGATTTCCCATCTGATAAACTAGGCGGAAACTTCCCGCTTCAGCTTAGTAATGGAAATGTAAGCGTGGTGAAGCTAGTTGGGGCAAGCAACGATACAACAACTGTGAGGAAAAGAATGAGGTAGCACTCTCTCACTATAATGGTTGATTTGTGTATGATTTAAAAATAATTTTAATATGAACCAACAATAAAATGCAGGGCTTTAAAATTAACAATTAGATAGCGCATTGTGAATCCAATGGGGGCCCCGGATGCCAAACAATGCTTGATTCAGTATAATAAATGTATCACTGCGCCTTGGTGCTGTCTATATGAAATCAACTACCAGGGAATGGGGTAGGGGGTGGTGATAAAAACCATGATAAAGTGCCAGTCTCCAACTGGGAGCAGACGCACTGCCCTGCTCCTCCACAGTTATACGCTCCCGCACATCCAACGGTCTAAAGGAGCACTTCCTGAAGGGGGGATTGACACAATTAAGGCACAATTAGTTACTGTACATTATACCTACGAACATACTTACCCTATCTTCACTGATACTTCCAACTTCAATCGCAGGAGACACCGTTTATGCAGTAACTTAGCTACAAACAGTATTCGTTACACTGCTATTTCAACTCTATACTCATATCCTGGGGTTATTTTAGTATACAGTATACATTATACTGTACTTTGGAGTTCAGTCAGTGAGTTGACACAAAAATCAAATCAAATTGTTTATTTTAAAGCCCTGCATTTTATTGTTGGTTCATATTAAAATTGTTTTTAAATCATACACAAATCACCCATTATAGTGAGAGAGTGCTACCTCATTTGGGTTCTTTTCCTCACATTTGTTGTATGATTTCCCATCTCTAATTTGATCAGTTATAAGATCTTTGTATATTTATCACAAGGATAATCAATTCCGAATCTCACTCTGCCGGCATCATGTGCCATGTCTCACTACCCTTTCAATGGGTTTCCCCTTGTCTTTTTTTGTACGATGCATCTCTGAGTTATTTGAAAAAGTCTCTGTATCTCCCACCTCTCTTCTCTGATTTCACCAGACCGGGATTGTTTTTCTCCACAGAGATAGGACCTCTTCCTCTTTTCCAGGTCACATCACAAAGCCACTGCCAAGGAGCATCATCCTTTATAGTCTGTCTGGAGCCCATGTTCTGTGATCGTCCTTTCAACCTCCCACCCTGCATCCAGAGGACACACATGTGACTGGAATGGGACAACTCAAGGCCGGCCAATCTCTCTGCAGCCAACGTGCAGTGGTCCATCTCTCTGCCGCCGGCCATCTCTCTGCTGCCAACGTGCAACCGGCCATCTCAAGGCAGCCAACATAAAGTTGTCCATCTCTCTGCTGCCAGACATCTCTCTGCCGCCTGACATCTCTCCGCCGCCAGACATCTCTCTGAAGCCGGACATCTCTCCATCAATGGCCATTTCTTTCTGCCGCCAATTTGGAGTTGGCCATCTCACTGCGACCAGCTATCTCTCTGCCTCCGGGTATCTCTCCGTTGCCGGCCATCTTTCTGCAGCCGGTCATCTCTCTGCAGCTGGTCATCTCTCCCCTGCTGGTCATCTCTCTGCCACCAGCCATCTCTCCGCCGCCGGCCATCTCTCCGCCGCTGGTCATCTCTCCGCCGTCGGTCATCTCTCCGCCGGTGGCCATCTCTCTGCAGTCGGCCATCTCTTCGCCACCTGCCATCTCTCCGCCACCGGCCATCTCTGTGCAGCCGCCCATCTCTCTGCAGCCGGCCATCTCTCTGCAGCCGGCCATCTCTCTGCAGACGGCCATCTCTCTGCCACCAACATCTCTCTGCAGACGGCCATCTCTCTACTGCCAACGTGCAACTGGCCATCTCAAGGCAGCCAACATAAAGTTGTCCATCTCTATGCTGCCGGACATCTCTCTGCCGCTGGACATCTCTCCATCGGTGGCCATTTCTTTCTGCCGCTAATATGGAGTTGGCCATCTCGCTGCGACCGGCTATCTCTCTGCCTCTGGCCATCTCTCCGCCGCCGGCCATCTCTCTGCAGCCGGCCATCTCTCTGCCACCAACCATCTCTCTGCAGCCGGCCATCTCTCTGCAGTCGGCCATCTCTCTGCAGTCGGCCATCTATCTGCAGCCGGCCATCTCTCTGCTGCCGGCCATCTCTCTGCCACCGGCCATCTCTCTGCAGCCGGCCACCTCTCTGCAGTCGGCCACCTCTCTGCAGTCGGCCACCTCTCTGCAGTCGGCCACCTCTCTGCAGTCGGCCATCTCTCTGCAGTCGGCCATCTCTCTGCAGTCGGCCATCTCTCTGCAGTCGGCCATCTCTCTGCACTCGGCCATCTCTCTGCAGTCGGCCATCTCTCTGCACTCTCTACAGAGGGCATCTCTCTGCAGCCGGCCATCTCTCTGCCGCTGGCCATCTCTCTGCAGCCGGCCATCTCTCTGCCGCTGGCCATCTCTCTGCAGTCAGCCATCTCTCTGCAGTCGGCCATCTATCTGCAGCCGGCCATCTATCTGCAGCCGGCCATCTCTCTGCTGCCGGCCATCTCTCTGCCGCCGGCCATCTCTCTGCCACCGGCCATCTCTCTGAAGCCGGCCATCTCTCTGAAGCCGCCCATCTCTCTGAAGCCGGCCATCTCTCTGCAGTCGGCCATCTCTCTGCAGTCGGCCATCTCTCTGCAGCCGGCCATCTCTCTGCAGTCGGCCATCTCTCTGCAGTCGGCCATCTCTCTGCAGTCGGCCATCTCTCTGCAGTCGGCCATCTCTCTGCACTCTCTGCAGCCGGCCATCTCTCTGCAGCCGGCCATCTCTCTGCAGGCGGCCATCTCTCTGCCACCAAACATCTCTCTGCAGCCGGCCATCTCTGCAGCCAGCCATCTCTCTGCACTCTCTGCAGCCGGCCATCTCTCTGCACTCTCTGCAGCCAGCCATCTCTCTGCAGCTGGCCATCTCTCTGCCGCCGGCCATCTCTCTGCAGCCGGCCATCACACTGCCGCTGGCCATCTCTCTGCAGGCGGCCATCTCTCTGCCACCAAACATCTCTCTGCAGCCGGCCATCTCTCTGCAGCCGGCCATCTCTCTGCAGCCAGCCATCTCTCTGCAGCTGGCCATCTCTCTGCAGGCGGCCATCTCTCTGCCACCAAACATCTCTCTGCAGCCGGCCATCTCTCTGCAGTCGGCCATCTCTCCGCTGCCGGCCATCTCTCTGCCGCCGGCCATCTCTCTGCAGTCGGCCATCTCTCCGCTGCCGGCCATCTATCTGCAGTCGGCCATCTCTCCGCTGCCGGCCATCTCTTTGCAGCCGGCCATCTCTCTGCAGTCGGCTATCTCTTTGCAGTCGGCCATCTTTCTGAAGACGATCATCTCTCTGAAGCCGCCCATCTCTCTGCAGTCGGCCATCTCTATGCAGCCGGCCATCTCTCTGCAGCCGGCCATCTCTCTGCAGCCGGCCATCTCTCTGCAGCCGGCCATCTCTCTGCAGCCGGCCATCTCTCTGCCACCAACCATCTCTCTGCAGACAGCCATCTCTCTGCTGCCAACGTGCAACTGGCCATCTCAAGGCAGCCAACATAAAGTTGTCCATCTCTCTGCTGCCGGACATCTCTCTGCCGCTGGACATCTCTCCGGCGCTGGACATCTCTCCGAAGCCGGACATCTCTCCATCGACGGCCATTTCTTTCTGCCGCTAATTTGGAGTTGGCCATCTCGCTGCGACCGGCTATCTCTCTGCCTCTGGCCATCTCTCCGCCGCCGGCCATCTCTCTGCAGCCGGCCATCTCTTTGCCACCAACCATCTCTCTGCAGCCGGCCATCTCTCTGCAGTCGGCCATCTCTCTGCAGTCGGCCATCTCTCTGCAGTCGGCCATCTATCTGCAGCCGGCCATCTCTCTGCTGCCGGCCATCTCTCTGCCGCCGGCCATCTCTCTGCAGCCGGCCACCTCTCTGCAGTCGGCCACCTCTCTGCAGTCGGCCACCTCTCTGCAGTCGGCCATCTCTCTGCAGTCAGCCATCTCTCTGCAGTCGGCCATCTCTCTGCAGTCGGCCATCTCTCTGCAGTCGGCCATCTCTCTGCAGTCGGCCATCTCTCTGCACTCTCTACAGCCGGCCATCTCTCTGCAGCCGGCCATCTCTCTGCCGCTGGCCATCTCTCTGCAGCCGGCCATCTCTCTGCCGCCGGCCATCTCTCTGCAGTCGGCCATCTCTCTGCAGTCGGCCATCTATCTGCAGCCGACCATCTATCTGCAGCCGGCCATCTCTCTGCTGCCGGCCATCTATCTGCAGCCGGCCATCTCTCTGCAGCCGGCCATCTCTCTGCAGTCGGCCATCTCTCTGCACTCTCTGCAGCTGGCCATCTCTCTGCAGCCGGCCATCTCTCTGCAGGCGGCCATCTCTCTGCCACCAAACATCTCTCTGCAGCCGGCCATCTCTCTGCAGCCAGCCATCTCTCTGCACTCTCTGCAGCCGGCCATCTCTCTGCACTCTCTGCAGCCAGCCATCTCTCTGCAGCTGGCCATCTCTCTGCCGCCGGCCATCTCTCTGCAGCCAGCCATCTCTCTGCCGCTGGCCATCTCTCTGCAGGCGGCCATCTCTCTGCCACCAAACATCTCTCTGCAGCCGGCCATCTCTCTGCAGCCAGCCATATCTCTGCAGCTGGCCATCTCTCTGCAGGCAGCCATCTCTCTGCCACCAAACATCTCTCTGCAGCCGGCCATCTCTCTGCAGCCGGCCATCTCTCTGCAGTCGGCCATCTCTCTGCAGTCGGCCATCTCTCTGCTGCCGGCCATCTCTCTGCCGCCGGCCATCTCTCTGCCGCCGGCCATCTCTCTGCAGTCGGCCATCTCTCCGCTGCCGGCCATCTATCTGCAGTCGGCCATCTCTCCGCTGCCGGCCATCTCTTTGCAGCCGGCCATCTCTCTGCAGTCAGCTATCTCTTTGCAGTCGGCCATCTCTCTGAAGACGATCATCTCTCTGAAGCCGCCCATCTCTCTGCAGTCGGTCATCTCTCTGCAGCCGGCCACCTCTCTGACGTCGACTAGCAGCCAGTCATCTTTTACGGTAAGGGGTTAAGGTTAGGGGGTTAGGGTAAGGGGTTAAGGTTAGGGGTTTTAGGGTACGATTCTTTGTATTTATGTTGTCTTTGTATGTTTCCTTTGTTCAGTCAGCGTTATCAGGCTGCCTACCTCACACATACATGTGAGATTCTTTGTACTCTTGTTTTACATTAATTTAATTTTTATCACATTGAGTATACTGTACACATATATTTTATGCTTTATCTTTAAGTGCTTTTTCCAGCACTTTTTCTTTTGTTTGTTTTAGGGTAAGGGGTTAAGGTTAGGGGTATTAGGGTAAGGAGTTAAGGTTAGGGGTATTAGGGTAAGGGGTTAAGGTTAGGGGTATTAGGGTAAGGGGTTAAGGTTAGGGGTATTAGGGTAAGGGGTTAAGGTTAAGGGTTTTAGGGTAAAGGGTTAAGGTTAGGGGTATAAGGCTAAGGGGTTAAGGTTAGTGGTATTAGGGTAAGGGGTTAAGGTTAGGGGTATTAGAGTAAGGGGTTAAGGTTAAGGGTTTTAGGATAAAGGGTTAAGGTTAGGGGTATTAGGCTAAGGGGTTAAGGTTAGTGGTATTAGGGTAAGAGGTTAAGGTTAGGGGTATTAGGGTAAGGGGTTAAGGTTAGGGGTATTAGGGTAAAGGGTTAAGGTTAGTGGTATTAGGGTAAGGGGTTAAGGTTAAGGGTATTAGGGTAAGGGGTTAATGTTAGAGGCTTTTGGGGTAAGATTGGGGGGTTACCTTCACGGCGCGTTGCCCTCGGCAACTTATCCTAGACCACATGTGATTTCATTGTACTATTAAACTGTCCAACTCTCAGGAAACACAGAGAAACAGATCCCCGCTCATCTCCTCTCACACGCGATCCCCGCTCATCTCCTCTCACACGCGATCCCCGCTCATCTCCTCTCACACGCGATCCCCGCTCATCTCCTCTCACACGCGATCCCCGCTCATCTCCTCTCACACGCGATCCCCGCTCATCTCCTCTCACACGCGATCCCCGCTCATCTCCTCTCACACGCGATCCCCGCTCATCTCCTCTCACACGCGATCCCCGCTCATCTCCTCTCACACGCGATCCCCGCTCATCTCCTCACACACGCGATCCCCGCTCATCTCCTCTCACACGCGATCCCCGCTCATCTCCTCTCACACGCGATCCCCGCTCATCTCCTCTCACACGCGATCCCCGCTCATCTCCTCTCACACGCGATCCCTGCTCATCTCCTCACACACGCGATCCCCGCTCATCTCCTCTCACACGCGATCCCCGCTCATCTCCTCTCACACGCGATCCCCGCTCATCTCCTCTCACACGCGATCCCCGCTCATCTCCTCTCACACGCGATCCCCGCTCATCTCCTCTCACACGCGATCCCCGCTCATCTCCTCTCACACGCGATCCCCGCTCATCTCCTCTCACACGCGATCCCCGCTCATCTCCTCTCACACGCGATCCCCGCTCATCTCCTCTCACACGCGATCCCCGCTCATCTCCTCTCACACGCGATCCCCGCTCATCTCCTCTCACACGCGATCCCCGCTCATCTCCTCACACACGCGATCCCCGCTCATCTCCTCTCACACGCGATCCCCGCTCATCTCCTCTCACACGCGATCCCCGCTCATCTCCTCTCACACGCGATCCCCGCTCATCTCCTCTCACACGCGATCCCCGCTCATCTCCTCACACACGCGATCCCCGCTCATCTCCTCTCACACGCGATCCCCGCTCATCTCCTCTCACACGCGATCCCCGCTCATCTCCTCTCACACGCGATCCCCGCTCATCTCCTCTCACACGCGATCCCCGCTCATCTCCTCTCACACGCGATCCCCGCTCATCTCCTCTCACACGCGATCCCCGCTCATCTCCTCTCACACGCGATCCCCGCTCATCTCCTCACACACGCGATCCCCGCTCATCTCCTCTCACACGCGATCCCCGCTCATCTCCTCTCACACGCGATCCCCGCTCATCTCCTCTCACAGGCGATCCCCGCTCATCTCCTCTCACACGCGATCCCCGCTCATCTCCTCACACACGCGATCCCCGCTCATCTCCTCTCACACGCGATCCCCGCTCATCTCCTCTCACACGCGATCCCCGCTCATCTCCTCTCACACGCGATCCCCGCTCATCTCCTCTCACACGCGATCCCCGCTCATCTCCTCTCACACGCGATCCCCGCTCATCTCCTCTCACACGCGATCCCCGCTCATCTCGTCTCACACGCGATACCCGCTCATCTCCTCTCACACGCGATCCCCGCTCATCTCCTCTCACACGCGATCCCCGCTCATCTCCTCTCACACATGCGATCCCCGCTCATCTCCTCTCACATGCGATCCCCGCTCATCTCCTCTCACACACGCGATCCCCGCTCATCTCCTCTCATACACGCGATCCCCGCTCATCTCCTCTCACACATGCGATCCCCGCTCATCTCCTCTCACACGCGATCCCCGCTCATCTCCTCTCACACGCGATCCCCGCTCATCTCCTCTCACACGCGATCCCCGCTCATCTCCTCTCACACGCGATCCCCGCTCATCTCCTCTCACACGCGTTCCCCGCTCATCTCCTCTCATACACGCGATCCCCGCTCATCTCCTCTCACACGCGATCCCCACTCATCTCCTCTCACACGCGATCCCCGCTCATCTCCTCACTCACACGCGATCCCCGCTCATCTCCTCTCATACACGCGATCCCCGCTCATCTCCTCTCACACGCGATCCCCGCTCATCTCCTCTCACACGCGATCCCCGCTCATCTCCTCTCACACGCGATCCCCGCTCATCTCCTCTCACACGCGATCCCCGCTCATCTCCTCTCTCACACGCGCACCCCGCTCATCTCCTCTCACACGCGATCCCTGCTCATCTCCTCTCACACGCGATCCCCGCTCATCTCCTCTCACACGCGGTCCCCGCTTATCTCCTCTCACACACGCGTGCCTGTGGATACACTTCTAATGAGATGTTTTCCAGACCTCACAGGTCTCCCCTTTGCTCCAGACGTCCCGTATATATAAGTTAGGGTCGCCAGACGTCCCGTATATATGGGTTAGGGTCGCCCGACGTCCCGTATATATGGGTTAGGGTCGCCAGACGTCCCGTAAATATGGGTTAGGGTCACCAGACGTCCCGTATATATGGGTTAGGGTCGCCAGATGTCCTGTATATATCGGTTAGGGTCGCCAGACGTCCCGTATATATCGGTTAGGGTCGCCAGACATCCCGTTTATATGGGATTGCCCCTTTTTCCAGTGAATTGTCCCATTGTCCCTGGAAGGGCGGTCGGGACACATAATTGTACCATATTTGCCGGGCTGCCGGATCCCACATCTCTCTAGCCGGTGCCCGTGCTTTACCCCAAGCCAAGCTCCCCACACGCTGGATGTTGTTCTCATCTGCCCACGTGTCGCCTAAGGCCTTCCGCTCCCCCCCCCCCAAGATACAATTCTTGGGGTGGAACGGGGTGTGTTTGGGGGGGGATTATTGAGTGTGAGTGGGGAGTTGAATTTGAGAGGTAGTGGGATTGAGTGAGAGGAGGGGGTGTAAGGCCTCTCCAGGGTGACGCTGAGCGGGTGCGCGAGCTCGTGCTGGCCACGATGAAACACATTGCTGCAATGTGTGTGGGCAGCGTGAGCGAGCACCTTCGCATGCATGGCGCTTAGCTGCTTGCAGAGGCAAACAAATTTGATTACGGCGCACCCTGGCGCATCACGTGTGCGGTTCGTCCAATGAGGGTGAACCAACTCCATGGCGTCATGGCCGCACCCTCGACAAGCCCCCGCGTGCGCAACTAGCTGACCATTAATTGCCCGGCCCAGCAAAGCGCGTGACGCCACCACACACCAACGCCATCTCGCTCGCTTCCTGCCTGGCCACAGCCTAAGAGAGGACAATGGGACATAATGGGTGTGAGGGGGCAGGGAAAGTGTGTGTAAGAGAGCTATGGGGAGAGATTGGGGTGTAAGAGTTGTAGGGGGAAAGAGGGGTGTAAGAGAAGGGGCTGAGGGAAAGTGGGTGAAAAAGGGGGGAGGTGGGGTGTAAGACAGGAAGGGGGAGAGAGGGGGTGTGAGGGAGGAGGGAGGTCGTGTAAGAGAGGCAGGGGGAGAGAGGGGTGTGAGGGAGGAGGGAGGGTGGTGTAAGAGAGGGAGGGGGAGAGAGGGGGTGTGAGGGAGGAGGGAGGGTGGTGTAAGAGAGGAAGGGGGAGAGAGGGGGTGTGATGGAGGAGTGAGGGTGGTGTAAGAGAGGAAGGGGGAGAGAGGGGGTGTGAGGGAGGAGGGAGGGTGGTGTAAGAGAGGAAGGGGAGAGAGGGAGTGTAAGGGAAGAGGGAGGGTGGTGTAAGAGAGGGAGGAGGAGAGAGGGGGTGTGAGGGAGGAGGGAGGGTGGTGTAAGAGAGGAAGGGGGAGAGAGGGGGTGTGAAGGAGGAGGGAGGGTGGTGTAAGAGAGGGAGGGGGAGAGAGGGGGTGTGAGGGAGGAGGGAGAGTGGTGTAAGAGACGGAGGAGGAGAGAGGGGGTGTGAGGGAGGAGGGAGGGTGGTGTAAGAGAGGGAGTGGGAGAGAGGGGGTGTGAAGGAGGAGAGAGGGTGGTGTAAGAGAAGAAGGGGGAGGGAGGGGTGTGAGGGAGGAGGGAGGGGGCTGTAAGAGAGGGAGTGGGAGAAAGGGGGTGTGAAGGAGGAGGGAGGGGGGTGTAAGAGAGGAAGGGGGAGAGAGGGGGTGTGAAGGAGGAGGGAGGGGGGTGTAAGAGAGGATGGGGAGAGAGGGAGTGTAAGGGATGAGGGAGGGTGGTGTAAGAGAGGGAGGAGGAGAGAGGGGGTGTGAGGGAGGAGGGAGGGTGGTGTAAGAGAGGAAGGGGGAGAGAGGGGGTGTGAGGGAGGAGGGAGGGTGGTGCAAGAGAGGGAGGGGGAGAGAGGGGGTGTGAGGGAGGAGGGAGGGTGGTGTAAGAGAGGAAGGGGGAGAGAGGGGGTGTGAAGGAGGAGGGAGGGGGGTGTAAGAGAGGACGGGGAGAGAGGGAGTGTAAGGGATGAGGGAGGGTGGTGTAAGAGAGGGAGGAGGAGAGAGGGGGTGTGAGGGAGGAGGGAGGGTGGTGTAAGAGAGGAAGGGGGAGAGAGGGGGTGTGAGGGAGGAGGGAGGGTGGTGTAAGAGAGGAAGGGGGAGAGAGGGGGTGTGAAGGAGGAGGGAGGGGGGTGTAAGAGAGGACGGGGAGAGAGGGAGTGTAAGGGATGAGGGAGGGTGGTGTAAGAGAGGGAGGAGGAGAGAGGGGGTGTGAGGGAGGAGGGAGGGTGGTGTAAGAGAGGAAGGGGGAGAGAGGGGGTGTGAGGGAGGAGGGAGGGTGGTGTAAGAGAGGGAGGGGGAGAGAGGGGGTGTGAGGGAGGAGGGAGAGTGATGTAAGAGACAGAGGAGGAGAGAGGGGGTGTGAGGGAGGAGGGAGGTCGTGTAAGAGAGGGAGGGGGAGAGAGGGGTGTGAGGGAGGAGGGAGGGTGGTGTAAGAGAGGGAGGGGGAGAGAGGGGGTGTGAGGGAGGAGGGAGGGTGGTGTAAGAGAGGAAGGGGGAGAGAGGGGGTGTGATGGAGGAGTGAGGGTGGTGTAAGAGAGGAAGGGGGAGAGAGGGGGTGTGAGGGAGGAGGGAGGGTGGTGTAAGAGAGGAAGGGGGAGAGAGGGGGTGGTACTGAGGAGGGAGGTGGTGTAAGAGAGGGAGGGGAAGAGAGGGGTGTGAGGGAGGAGGGAGGGTGGTGTAAGAGAGGGAGGGGGAGAGAGGGGGTGTGAGGGAGAAGGGAGGGTGGTGTAAGAGAGGAAGGGGGAGAGAGGGGGTGTGATGGAGGAGGGAGGGTGGTGTAAGAGAGAAAGGGGGAGAGAGGGGGTGTGAGGGAGGAGGGAGGTTGGTGTAAGAGAGGGAGGGGGAGAGAGGGGTGTGAGGGAGGAGGGAGGGTGGTGTAAGAGAGGGAGGGGGAGAGAGGGGGTGTGAGGGAGAAGGGAGGGTGGTGTAAGAGACGGAGGGGAAGAGGGAGTGTGAGGGAGGAAGGAGGGTCGTGTAAGAGAGGGAGGGGAAGAGAGGGGGTGTGAGGGAGGAGGGAGGGTGGTGAAAGAGAGGGTGGGGGAGAGAGGGGGTGTTAGGGGGGAGGGAGGGTGGTGTAAGAGAGGGAGGGGGTGTGAGGGAGGAGGGAGGGTGGTGTAAGAGAGGAAGGGGGAGAGAGGGGGTGTGAAGGAGGAGGGAGGGGGGTGTAAGAGAGGACGGGGAGAGAGGGAGTGTAAAGGATGAGGGAGGGTGGTGTAAGAGAGGGAGGAGGAGAGAGGGGGTGTGAGGGAGGAGGGAGGGTGGTGTAAGAGAGGAAGGGGGAGAGAGGGGGTGTGAGGGAGGGAGGGTGGTGTAAGAGAGGGAGGAGGAGAGAGGGGGTGTGAGGGAGGAGGGAGGGTGGTGTAAGAGAGGGAGGGGGAGAGAGGGGGTGTGAGGGAATAGGGAGGGTGGTGTAAGAGAGGAAGGGGGAGAGAGGGGGTGTGAAAGAGGAGGGAGGGGTGTGTAAGAGGATGGGGAGAGAGGGAGTGTAAGGGATGAGGGAGGGTGGTGTAAGAGAGGGAGGAGGAGAGAGGGGGTGTGAGGGAGGAGGGAGGGTGGTGTAAGAGAGGAAGGGGGAGAGAGGGGGTGTGAGGGAGGGAGGGTGGTGTAAGAGAGGGAGGAGGAGAGAGGGGGTGTGAGGGAGGAGGGAGGGTGGTGTAAGAGAGGAAGGGGGAGAGAGGGGGTGTGAAGGAGGAGGGAGGGGGTGTAAGAGAGGACAGGGAGAGAGGGAGTGTAAGGGATGAGGGAGGGTGGTGTAAGAGAGGGAGGAGGAGAGAGGGGGTGTGAGGGAGGAGGGAGGGTGGTGTAAGAGAGGAAGGGGGAGAGAGGGGGTGTGATGGAGGAGGGAGTGTGGTGTAAGAGAGAAAGGGGGAGAGAGGGGGTGTGAGGGAGGAGGGAGGGTGGTGTAAGAGATGGAGGGGGAGAGAGGGGTGTGAGGGAGAAGGGAGGGTGGTGTAAGAGACGGAGGTGGAGAGAGGGGGTGTGAGGGAGGAGGGAGGGTGGTGTAAGAGAGGGAGGGGGAGAGAGGGGGTGTGAGGGAGGAGGGAGGGTGGTGTAAGAGAGGGAGGGGGAGAGGAAGTGTGAGGGAGGAGGGAGGGTCGTGTAAGAGAGGGAGGGGGAGAGAGGGGGTGTGAGGGAGGAGGGAGGGTGGTGTAAGAGAAGGAGTGGGAGAGAGGGGGTGTGAAGGAGGAGAGAGGGTGGTGTAAGAGAAGAAGGGGGAGGGAGGGGTGTGAGGGAGGAGGGAGGGGGCTGTAAGAGAGGGAGTGGGAGAAAGGGGGTGTGAAGGAGGAGGGAGGGGGGTGTAAGAGAGGAAGGGGGAGAGAGGGGGTGTGAAGGAGGAGGGAGGGGGGTGTAAGAGAGGATGGGGAGAGAGGGAGTGTAAGGGATGAGGGAGGGTGGTGTAAGAGAGGGAGGAGGAGAGAGGGGGTGTGAGGGAGGAGGGAGGGTGGTGTAAGAGAGGAAGGGGGAGAGAGGGGGTGTGAGGGAGGAGGGAGGGTGGTGCAAGAGAGGGAGGGGGAGAGAGGGGGTGTGAGGGAGGAGGGAGGGTGGTGTAAGAGAGGAAGGGGGAGAGAGGGGGTGTGAAGGAGGAGGGAGGGGGGTGTAAGAGAGGACGGGGAGAGAGGGAGTGTAAGGGATGAGGGAGGGTGGTGTAAGAGAGGGAGGAGGAGAGAGGGGGTGTGAGGGAGGAGGGAGGGTGGTGTAAGAGAGGAAGGGGAGAGAGGGGGTGTGAGGGAGGAGGGAGGGTGGTGTAAGAGAGGAAGGGGGAGAGAGGGGGTGTGAAGGAGGAGGGAGGGGGGTGTAAGAGAGGACGGGGAGAGAGGGAGTGTAAGGGATGAGGGAGGGTGGTGTAAGAGAGGGAGGAGGAGAGAGGGGGTGTGATGGAGGAGTGAGGGTGGTGTAAGAGAGGAAGGGGGAGAGAGGGGGTGTGAGGGAGGAGGGAGGGTGGTGTAAGAGAGGAAGGGGGAGAGAGGGGGTGGTAGGGAGGAGGGAGGTGGTGTAAGAGAGGGAGGGGAAGAGAGGGGTGTGAGGGAGGAGGGAGGGTGGTGTAAGAGAGGGAGGGGGAGAGAGGGGGTGTGAGGGAGAAGGGAGGGTGGTGTAAGAGAGGAAGGGGGAGAGAGGGGGTGTGATGGAGGAGGGAGGGTGGTGTAAGAGAGAAAGGGGGAGAGAGGGGGTGTGAGGGAGGTTGGTGTAAGAGAGGGAGGGGGAGAGAGGGGTGTGAGGGAGGAGGGAGGGTGGTGTAAGAGAGGGAGGGGGAGAGAGGGGGTGTGAGGGAGAAGGGAGGGTGGTGTAAGAGACGGAGGGGAAGAGGGAGTGTGAGGGAGGAAGGAGGGTCGTGTAAGAGAGGGAGGGGAAGAGAGGGGGTGTGAGGGAGGAGGGAGGGTGGTGAAAGAGAGGGTGGGGGAGAGAGGGGGTGTTAGGGGGGAGGGAGGGTGGTGTAAGAGAGGGAGGGGGTGTGAGGGAGGAGGGAGGGTGGTGTAAGAGAGGAAGGGAGAGAGAGGGGGTGCGAAGGAGGAGGGAGGGGGGTGTAAGAGAGGACGGGGAGAGAGGGAGTGTAAGGGATGAGGGAGGGTGGTGTAAGAGAGGGAGGAGGAGAGAGGGGGTGTGAGGGAGGAGGGAGGGTGGTGTAAGAGAGGAAGGGGGAGAGAGGGGGTGTGAGGGAGGGAGGGTGGTGTAAGAGAGGGAGGAGGAGAGAGGGGGTGTGAGGGAGGAGGGAGGGTGGTGTAAGAGAGGGAGGGGGAGAGAGGGGGTGTGAGGGAATAGGGAGGGTGGTGTAAGAGAGGAAGGGGGAGAGAGGGGGTGTGAAAGAGGAGGGAGGGGTGTGTAAGAGGATGGGGAGAGAGGGAGTGTAAGGGATGAGGGAGGGTGGTGTAAGAGAGGGAGGAGGAGAGAGGGGGTGTGAGGGAGGAGGGAGGGTGGTGTAAGAGAGGAAGGGGGAGAGAGGGGGTGTGAGGGAGGGAGGGTGGTGTAAGAGAGGGAGGAGGAGAGAGGGGGTGTGAGGGAGGAGGGAGGGTGGTGTAAGAGAGGAAGGGGGAGAGAGGGGGTGTGAAGGAGGAGGGAGGGGGTGTAAGAGAGGACAGGGAGAGAGGGAGTGTAAGGGATGAGGGAGGGTGGTGTAAGAGAGGGAGGAGGAGAGAGGGGGTGTGAGGGAGGAGGGAGGGTGGTGTAAGAGAGGAAGGGGGAGAGAGGGGGTGTGATGGAGGAGGGAGTGTGGTGTAAGAGAGAAAGGGGGAGAGAGGGGGTGTGAGGGAGGAGGGAGGGTGGTGTAAGAGATGGAGGGGGAGAGAGGGGTGTGAGGGAGAAGGGAGGGTGGTGTAAGAGACGGAGGTGGAGAGAGGGGGTGTGAGGGAGGAGGGAGGGTGGTGTAAGAGAGGGAGGGGGAGAGAGGGGGTGTGAGGGAGGAGGGAGGGTGGTGTAAGAGAGGGAGGGGGAGAGGAAGTGTGAGGGAGGAGGGAGGGTCGTGTAAGAGAGGGAGGGGGAGAGAGGGGGTGTGAGGGAGGAGGGAGGGTGGTGTAAGAGAGGGTGGGGGAGAGAGGGGGTGTGAGGGAGGAGGGAGGGTGGTGTAAGAGAGGGAGGGGTTGTGAGGGAGGAGGGAGGGTGGTGTAAGAGAGGAAGGGGGAGAGAGGCGGTGTGAAGGAGGAGGGAGGGGGGTGTAAGAGAGTACGGGGAGAGAGGGAGTGTAAGGGATGAGGGAGGGTGGTGTAAGAGAGGGAGGAGGAGAGAGGGGGTGTGCGGGAGGAGGGAGGGTGGTGTAAGAGAGGAAGGGGGAGAGAGGGGATGTGAGGGAGGGAGGGTGGTGTAAGAGAGGGAGGAGGAGAGAGGGGGTGTGAAGGAGGAGGGAGGGGGTGTAAGAGAGGGCAGGGAGAGAGGGAGTGTAAGGGATGAGGGAGGGTGGTGTAAGAGAGGGAGGACGAGAGAGGGGGTGTGAGGGAGGAGGGAGGGTGGTGTAAGAGAGGGAGGGGGAGATAGGGGGTGTGAGGAAGGAGGGAGAGTGGTGTAAGAGACGGAGGAGGAGAGAGGGGATGTGAGGGAGGAGGGAGGGTGGTGTAAGAGAGGGAGTGGGAGAGAGGGGGTGTGAGGAAGGAAAGAGGGTGGTGTAAGAGAGGAAGGGGGAGAGAGGGGTGTGAGGGAGGTGGGAGGGGGCTGTAAGAGAGGGAGTGGGAGAAAGGGGGTGTGATGGAGGAGGGAGGGTGGTGTAAGAGAGGAAGGGGAGCGAGGGGGTGTAAGGGATGAGGGAGGGTGGTGTAAGAGAGGGAGGGGGAGAGAGGGAGTGTGAGGGAGGAGGGAGGGTGGTGTAAGAGAGGGAGGAGGAGAGAGGGGGTGTGAGGGAGGAGGGAGGGTGGTGTAAGAGAGGGAGGAGGAGAGAGGGGGTGTGAGGGAGGAGGGAGGGTGGTGTAAGAGAGGGAGGGGGAGAGAGGGGGTGTGAGGGAGGAGGGAGGGTGGTGTAAGAGAGGAAGGGGGAGAGAGGGGGGTGAAGGAGGAGGGAGGGGGATGTAAGAGAGGACGGGGAGAGAGGGAGTGTAAGGGATGAGGGAGGGTGGTGTAAGAGAGGGAGGAGGAGAGAGGGGGTGTGCGGGAGGAGTGAGGGTGGTGTAAGAGAGGAAGGGGGAGAGAGGGGGTGTGAGGGAGGAGGGAGGGTGGTGTAAGAGAGGGAGGGGGAGAGAGGGGGTGTGAGGGAGGAGGGAGAGTGGTGTAAGAGACGGAGGATGAGAGAGGAGGTGTGAGGGAGGAGGGAGGGGGGTGTAAGAGAGGAAGGGGGAGAGAGGGAGTGTAAGGGGTGAGAGAGGGTGGTGTAAGAGAGGAAGGGGGAGAGAGGGGGTGTGAGGGAGGAGGGAGAGTGGTGTAAGAGAGGAAGGGGGAGAGAGGGGTGTGAGGGAGGAGGGAGGGGGCTGTAATAGAGGCAGTGGGAGAAAGGTGTAAGAGAGGGAGGGGGAGAGAGGGGGTGTGAGGGAGGAGGGAGGGTGGTGTAAGAGAGGAAGGGGGAGAGAGGGGTGTGAGGGAGGAGGGAGGGGGCTGTAATAGAGGCAGTGGGAGAAAGGTGTAAGAGAGGGAGGGGGAGAGAGGGGGTGTGAGGGAGGAGGGAGGGTGGTGTACAGGAAGGGGGAGAGAGGGGGTGTGAAGGAGGAGGGAGGGGGGTGTAAGAGAGGATGGGAAGAGAGGGAGTGTAAGGGATGAGGGAAGGTGGTGTAAGAGAGGGAGGAGGAGAGAGGGGGTGTGAGGGAGGAGGGAGAGTGGTGTAGGAGACGGAGGAGGAGAGAGGGGGTGTGAGGAGGAGGGAGGGTGGTGTAAGAGAGGGAGGAGGAGAGAGGGGGTGTGAGGGAGGAGGGAGGGTGGTGTAAGAGAGGGAGGGGGAGAGAGGGGGTGTGAGGGAGGAGGGAGGGTGGTGTAAGAGAGGAAGGGGGAGAGAGGGGCTGTGAAGGAGGAGGGAGGGGGGTGTAAGAGAGGATGGGGAGAGAGGGAGTGTAAGGGATGAGGGAAAGTGGTGTAAGAGAGGGAGGAGGAGAGAGGGGGTGTGAGGGAGGAGGGAGGGTGGTGTAAGAGAGGGAGGAGGAGAGAGGGGGTGTGAGGGCGGAGGGAGGGTGGTGTAAGAGAGGGAGGGGGAGAGAGGGGGTGTGAGGGAGGAGGGAGGGTGGTGTAAGAGAGGAAGGGGGAGAGAGGGGGTGTGAAGGAGGAGGGAGGGGGGTGTAAGAGAGGATGGGGAGAGAGGGAGTGTAAGGGATGAGGGAAGGTGGTGTAAGAGAGGGAGGGGGAGAGAGGGGGTGTGAGGGAGGGGGAGAGAGGGGGTGTGAGGGAGGAGGAGGGTGGTGTAAGAGAGGAAGGGGGAGAGAGGGGTGTGAGGGAGGAGGGAGGGGCTGTAATAGAGGCAGTGGGAGAAAGGTGTAAGAGAGGGAGGGGGAGAGAGGGGGTGTGAGGGAGGAGGAGAGAGGGGGTGTGAAGGAGGAGGGAGGGTGGTGTAAGAGAGGGAGGAGGAGAGAGGAGGTGTGAGGCAGGAGGGAGGGTGGTGTAAGAGAGGGAGGGGAGAGAGGGGGTGTGAGGGAGAAGGGAGGGTGGTGTAAGAGAGGAAGGGGGAGAGAGGGGGTGTGAGGGAGGAGGGAGGGTGGTGTAAGAGAGGGAGGGGGAGAGAGGGGGTGTGAGGGAGGAGGGAGAGTGGTGTAAGAGACGGAGGATGAGAGAGGAGGTGTGAGGGAGGAGGGAGGGGGGTGCAAGAGAGGAAGGGGGAGAGAGGGAGTGTAAGGGGTGAGAGAGTGTGGTGTAAGAGAGGAAGGGGGAGAGAGGGGGTGTGAGGGAGGAGGGAGAGTGGTGTAAGAGACGTAGGAGGAGAGAGGGGGTGTGAGGGAGGAGGGAGGGTGGTGTAAGAGAGAGAGTGGGAGAAAGGGGGTGTGAGGGAGGTGGGAGGGTGGTGTAAGAGAGGAAGGGGGAGAGAGGGGGTGTAAGGGATGAGGGAAGGTGGTGTAAGAGAGGGAGGAGGAGAGAGGGGGTGTGAGGGAGGAGGGAGGGTGGTGTAAGAGAGGAAGGGGAGAGAGGGGGTGTGAAGGAGGAGGGAGGGGGTGTAAGAGAGGATGGGAGAGAGGGAGTGTAAGGGATGAGGGAAGGTGGTGTAAGAGAGGGAGGAGGAGAGAGGGGGTGTGAGGGAGGAGGGAGGGTGGTGTAAGAGAGGGAGGAGGAGAGAGGGGGTGTGAGGGAGGAGTAGAGAGGGGGTGTGAGGGAGGAGGGAGGGTGGTGTAAGAGAGGAAGGGGGAGAGAGGGGTGTGAAGGAGGAGGGAGGGGGGTGTAAGAGAGGATGGGGAGTGGGGAGTGTAAGGGATGAGGAAGGTGGTGTAAGAGATGGAGGAGGAGAGAGGGGGTGTGAGGGAGGAGGGAGGGTGGTGTAGAGAGGGAGGAGGAGAGAGGGGGTGAGAGGGAGGAGGGAGGGTGGTGTAAGAGAGGGAGGGGGAGAGAGGGGGTGGGAGAGAATAGGGAGGGTGGTGTAAGAGAGGAAGGGGGAGAGAGGTGGTGTGAAGGAGGAGGGAGTGGTGTGGTAAGAGAGGATGGGGAGAGAGGGAGTGTAAGGGATGAGGGAGGGTGGTGTAAGAAAGGGAGGAGGAGAGAGGGGGTGTGAGGGAGGAGGGAGGGTGGTGTAAGAGAGGAAGGGGGAGAGAGGGGGTGTGAGGGAGGAGGGAGGGTGGTGTAAGAGAGGGAGGGGGAGAGAGGGGTGTGAGGGAGGAGGGAGAGTGGTGTAGGAGACGGAGGAGGAGGAGAGAGGGGGTGTGAGGGAAGAGGGAGGGGGGTGTAAGAGAGGAAGGGGGAGAGAGGGAGTGTAAGGATGAGGGAGGGGTGGTGTAAGAGAGGAAGGGGGAGAGAGGGGGTGGGAGGGAGGAGGGAGGGTGGTGTAAGAGAGGGAGGGGGATAGAGGGGGTGTGAGGGAGGAGGAGAGAGGGGGTGTGAGGGAGGAGGGAGGGTGGTGTAAGAGAGGAAG
>NW_027456649.1:0-13408 GCF_040206685.1 Ascaphus truei | reverse complement strand
GTCAGCTGTATTTAATTGTTGTGTATATCGTGTGAGGCACTTCTTGATAAAGTGCATAACCTGCACGAAACGCGTAGAAGGCTTACAACCCTCTATTTTATGGCTTGTCATTAAAGATTTTTTTCTGCCAGACCTGCTCTCTTTCAACTTCTTGCTGTGCGCTGCACACACACTGCATTGGATTCGACTTACCTGGATACAGCTGCACGCTTTGGATAGAGCAACTGGGAGTTTGTGAGTACGCTTACCTGGGCCAACCCAATGAGGCAGGGGAGGTGTCTCCGTACATCTACCCCTACCTTCAGGGTACTTTAGAGCCGTTTGATAGGTTTTGTACCTGATTATCTCAATAATCATTACCCAGTACTTGCTCTTTTCCCTTCAATATTAAGGTACAGATCTAAGTATTTTAGAGCACCACTCTCTCACTATATCTATATTTTTTCAATGTGGGCTGTTTGCTGCTTTTACATGGCAGTCAAGTAAAAAAAGGGGCAAAATACACACACAGGCAACGCACAGAAAAGGTTCAGAAGTGTTTCATATAATTGTATCATTACTTTGAAAGCTATTAATAAAACAGATAAAGAGAACATTGAGGGACATTCACCCCTCAATAAGCCAGTGCTGCAGGGCTTTAAACCACTTAGTTGAAAAAAAATACTGCTGTGTCCAGAGGGGCAGAGTATAGAGAGATTTATAACCCCTATTTGGGCTGTGGTCTGGCAGTGACTATCTGGGGATGTCTGGGGGAAGTCCGTGGACCCTCCCAGACCCCTTGAGTCTCGCACAATATAAGCATCAACACCTGGGGAACTCCGCAATGAAGTAACAAATAAAAATCAATAACTCACTGGAATCTTTAAAGTCCGTCCGGTCTGCGGCATGCTCCAAGCTGTGTAGTGGAAATTGCAGGCAAAGTATCCTCACCGGGGAAAAAAGACAGCGGTCACGGCCGCACAGCAAATGAACAAGGCTGGACTGTGCTATAAAAAATCTTTATTATGCCATGGGTATTTAAAAAGAGAGAGAGGGAAGCACCCCCCGCAACTCTAACGCGTTTCAGCCACAAAGGGCCGGAGGGAGGGAAGTGAGCATTGGCGGCTGGGGCAGGAGGGCCGCGCCGCGCTTCCCCTCTGTCCGGGAGCCAGTGGGGGGGAGGGAGAGGGAGTTGGGTGACGTCATAGAGCCGCGTGACGTCATAGAGCCACCAATCTGATTGGCTAGAGGCTGAGGACCAATCAGATTCACCGCAGCTAGTACCAACCTTTCGATTTTATATATTAATATAGCTATAGTATAAGGAGCATCAGAGACTTCACGAGTCTCTACTTCATGAAGTTGACCATAGCTATCATAGAGACATAATTAACTACATTCCTTCAACCCTTAGCTATTTGCCTGATAATGGCCATGGAAGAAAATTGTAGTGCCCGTGTTAATCAACATGTGTATTTATTGCATTAACATTTTGTTCCTGTAAGGTAAAAATACCTTATATGTGTCTACATATTTCCGGACGTACCATCTACGTGTACATACAGTATTTTGATTTTATCAGTATACTTTGTTGGGACTGCCCCTTTAAACCTTTCACTGCTAGAAGGCTAGCAGCACTTTGCAGAGCAGCAAAAGGGCTGATGACCATAACTGGCAGAAAATTATTCATAGAAAACAAGGAAATTCATGTTTTCGTGCTAAATGTAGGGAGTCTAATAAACCTTTTGTAAAGATCAAAAATGTATGGACGTGATGGGATGATCTGATTTCGATGAGAAAACCTAACAACTGAGGGTCACTATAAACACACCCACATTAAACCTCCTTTACTGAAATACTGAAATGTTGTACAGTAAATGGAGAGCAGAGGTGCTCAACTTCAGTCCTCAAGACTCCCCCACCCACCAAGAGAACAGGTTTTAAGGATATCCCAGCCTCAGCACAGGGAGCTCAATAGGTGGCTCTGTCTTCAAACCACTGATTGAGGCCCCTGTGCTGAAACAGGGATATCCTGGAAACCTGATGTGTTGGTGGCCCTTGAGGACTGGAATTGATCACCACAGATGTGGAGAATGTTTCAAGCTAAATTACTGGGGAACCCAATGTATTGCCGTTATCAGGATAGTATTTTGTTTCTTAAGTGCATATAATGATAGATTTTTAATTGAGAACGTTACTACCATAGAGAAGAAAATCCATGAAAACCAAGAGGCTTCCATCTCTAGCAGTGCTAGAGTTCTAATAAAAAAAACAGACACAAAAAAAGAACAGGGGCTCTATTTTTTCCCCACAACACCATCTTAAACAAGGTAATTTTAAAAAATGCTCTTGTTTTCATTTTCATAGTACAATAAGTTAAGCACAATATAAAGAATATTTCAGGATTCCACATGCTCTTCTCCTCATTTGTTTCTCCTTCACGTGCCTCTTTTCTCTTCAGCTTCTTCACTACACGCTTTTCTCCTCACCTGCTTCTTTCCTACATGCTTCTCTCCACACCTGCTTCTCTCCTACATAACCCCTCCTCTTCTACTGCTTCCCTACATGCCTGTGTCCTCTCCAGTTTCTCACTTACATGTTCATCTCGTAACCTGCATTCTCTTCTACTTACCTATCTTCCCTACAGTACATACTCTCTTACTCTCCCACCCTTCTCTCACTCCCCCCTTTTCTCTCTCACTTTCCTCCATTTCTCTCTTCCCCCTTATCTCGCACTCTTCCCTACTTTCTCACTCTACCCCCTGTCTCTCATTCTACCTTTTCTACCTCCCCTATCTCCCCCCTCTCTCTTACTCTCCTACCCCCTCTCTTACTCTCTCCTGCTGTTTTGCTATCCCCATCTCTTGCTCTCCCCCTCTCTTACTCCCATATCTCTTTAACTCTCCCCCTCCCTCCCTCTCTCTTACTCTCTCCCCCTCTCTCTCTCTTACTGTCTCCACCCTCTCTCTCTCTTACTGTCATCCCTCCACTCTCTGTTACACTCATCCCCCACTCTTTCACTCTCTTACTCTCCCCCCCCCCACTCTCTCACTCTTACTGAGTTATAGTAATAGGTAAGAGGAACTAGTTATTTTAGTATCCGGAGCAAGTACCACTCCATGTCGGTAGCCCTGCAAGTCATCCCCGACACAAAATCCCAGAGCTCAAACACACAATCTCCCTTCTCTCCCCACACATTATTCTTCCCCATCCTCCCCCCACCATTCTCTCTTCCCCTCACCCGTCTCTCTCTCAGACCCCAGCTCCCTACCAGTCTCTCTCCCCCTACCAGTATCTGTCTCTTCCCCTCCTTCTCCACCAGTCTCTCACTCCCCTCCCCCCATCAGAATCTCTACCCTCCCCCACCCCTTGGTATTCTGTCTCCCCCACACCGGTATCTTCCCACCATTCTCTCCCCTGCACCAGTCTCTCACCCTTACTTTCCCCACAATAGTCTCTCTCACCCCTATTTTTCCCTTATAACTGTGTCCCTCCCCCTCCCCCTAGCATTATCTCTCCTCCTCCTCCCCCCCCCCCTCAACAGTGTCTCTCCCCCCTTATCATGATTCCCTCCCTCAGTACTCCTCGTAGACCTGTAGCAGCGAACAGAGTCAGGTTCAGGACTAGGGGCCTCATGCAGTAAGCGACGATTATGTGAAATCGGCAAGCTTATCGATTAGTCATGTTATTGGCGTTTTTCCCTCTCCGTATGCAGTAAGTGCCGAATACATTCAAAATCAACCAGAAAACAAATCCGCCCACTCTCACGATGATGAGCCGATCACACACAGGTGTATCGGCGTGCGTGGCGGGGTGCTGTTAGGTTGCACAATCACAAATCTTGCTGAATCAGGCGAAACAAGCATGTTTTTGATTGCGCGCCATATTTAAAGGCAACGTGTACTGCTAATCATTCTCTGTGTTGTTGGGAGTGAGAGAGAGAGAGACGCACAGAGCTGGACGATTGAAGATTTGCATATTGACTGAGAGACTTGTGTATTGGGTGAGCTTTGTCCTTTGTTGTTTTGTTTACATCTTTGTCTTGTTTTATATGTGGAAGTGGGTCGTGTGATTGCCTGTACATTTCTTGTCTGTTTTTTGTGAGTGCTGGAAGTATGCCCGCAAAGCGTGGGAAGAGTGATGCTGGTGGGAGTGGGAGTGCTACTCGTGCGAGTACGCGTCGGAGTGAACGTTCTGTTCAGGGGAGTGATGTTGCTGGTGCACCGAGTGGTGTTGCTGGGAGTGGGAGAGCTGTTGTTGGGAGTGGGAGTGCTGGTGCTGCGAGTGGTGTTGCTGGGAGTGGGAGTGCTGTTGTTGGGAGTGGGAGTGCTGTTGTTGGGAGTGGGAGTGCTGTTGTTGGGAGTGGGAGTGCTGTTGCTGTGAGTGGGAGTGCTGGTGCTGGGAGTGGGAGTGCTGTTGCTGTGAGTGGGAGTGCTGGTGCTGGGAGTGCTGGTGCTAGGAGTGTGAGTGCTGGTGCTAGGAGTGTGAGTGCTGGTGCTAGGAGTGTGAGTGCTGGTGCTAGGAGTGGGAGTGCTGGTGCTGGGAGTGCTGCTGGTGGCGCAGTTGCTGATGGGGTGTCTGGTGGTGGCGTGCTTGCTGGTGGCCAGCTTTTGGAGGCTCTTCCATTGGAAGAAGGAGAGTCCAGTCAGCACCAGCCAAGCTCTGACCCTAAACCTGCTCGGAAAAAACGTGTGGAGAAGCCACGTAATCCTCGCTTCAATGACCAGGAAAATAGGGCTCTTGTCACTGGCATTCTGGAGCACTATGACAGTCTCTATGGACATTTAGTAGGTAAGTGTAACTTTACATTTATTATTCAAATACATGTGATCCTAGGTCATCTGAGTTTTGTTCATATGCAAATATGGGTACACAATATCTTTCTATGTTCATTAGTGTGGAAACACAGCTTTTTATCATGCCTTACAAGGACAAATAAACACAGGCGGTCAATTTGCCAGAACTGCATACAATATGAATGCAACCTTGCTTACATGTATAGGTTTAGTAGTGAATGCTCATGTGCTGCACATATTACACATAAAACAGCATGTTTGCTATCTCTTGGAACAGCTAGCAGTGTAGGAAACTGGTGCTTATATTATTATTAATTTACCTCATATCTTTTATATGTTTTTCAAGGGCGGACAAGTGCAGCAAGCAAAAAAGAAATGTGGGACACAATAGTCATTGGTGTCAATGCCTGTGGGAATAGTGTCAGGGACAAGTATCATTGTCGGAAAAGATTTGATGATATTAGGTCCAAATTGAAAAAGAAAATACAAGACCAACGCGTGCATGCTACTGGCACTGGAGGTGGGCCCACACCACAACGTCTCATATTGACTCCATTGGAGGAGCTGCTTCGGCCAAAATTACTTACCGTCGTCGTGGAAGGCTTGGCTGGTGACCGTGACATTGGAATTTATCCGTCACAATTTCCAGCAGGTGATAAATATTACTGTACTAGGCGTGTCGTTGCTTACAGTTATTTTGCATATTTACACTGCTTTTTATACTGTCTTCACAATATAAGCATACCTGCATCTATATATGTATATGTCTGATTCTGTATATATATATCTCAAAATAGACATATATGTAGTAGTCCTACTAAAAGCAGTAACTAATTTAGCACGTGCCATTGCGTGCTCATTTACATGTGAATTCCCAAAATGCATAGCTGCAGTGGAAGCAATTGATGGTGGGCGAAGATGGGGAACAACAGGGTAGTACACATGTGTAACACATGTTCATGAGAAATTATTAGTAGCTACAGGTACAGAACAGAAATATGTATCATATTATTGTGTATTTTATTGATTTTACTCCGACAAACATGACATTACTGCCTATTTTAAGCATGCATCAAAGAAATTGCATGTAACGGCCTACAAACATCACTGGCACTAACACATCTATAGTTGCTTATGAAAAGGTCCATTTTTGCTTTATGTCATATACACTGGCGACACACTTTATTCGAGCTCGGCTAGTCCCACGAATTCGGGTATACCCGGGTGTATTGAGGTTTGTGACTGTTTTCTGCCCGAGTGCATTGAGTTATTTTCCGGCAGGGATTGAAGCATTTTATTCCCGCTGGCTGCAATACTGCACAGTACATATATATATACTGCATTACAATTCATGAATTTATGCCATCTGGTAGACACGCGAAGCATTGCAGCCTATTAAATCCTAATCATTATCATTTAACAGATCAGCCGCCCGTCAGCCAGGCATGAACCCAGGCTGGGAAGGCAAATGCAACGGGGCTTGTCAGAGGTGAGGAGCGGCGCATTCCAGGTATCTGCCAGGTACATACCGGGTATTTGCTCGAATAAAGTGTGTCGGTGCAGTACAGACAGCATAATGAGGCACACGTATCATATGTTATGTCATTGTTTTCATAACTTAAACACTGCAGATGACTACTTAGCTCATCTACCATTGTGTTAAAGCAGCTGCAATTAATATCTCATCACAGCATACACTTCAACAGAGGGGGTGGGGTTCAGCACACACACTAATTACAGCCTCATTTCACGGTCAACTTAGTTCACACCATTTGCACCTGTTTCAAGTCATTGAAAGGTGTGGCTGATTAGGCTTTTTGGGGAAGGGAATACCTTTCTTACAACCTGAATAGCACAACTGAAGTTAATCACACTCATTTGAAAGCTTAACTCTAGCTACTAAATGCCCCAACAACTCATTACTTATCAAAGCGTACGTCACACATTAGTTCACTCATATCTATAGTTGAACTACTATGAAAGACACATTATCACACACTGCATGTGTTGTCTTGTTGAGTCACAGCCACATTCAGGTGTGCCACATCTTCGATTAATGTACCACACATATCCTCTACCAAAAACAACACTTTTTGCAATATGACCACCTTCATGATAACCATTGTGAATGGTCATCTCATGATAGTTATGTACATTATGATACTGATATCACTACACAACATATGATTTTTATGTACTCATTTAATCTATTTATCCTCACGCATTACTGCAGAAACATAGTATGTTGTATGTTAGGGAACTCAAAAATTCTAAGTACACAGGCATGTACAGTGTTATTACAACTATTTATGTTCACTTTCACACACATTTTCGGTTAAGGAACTGATGTTGTTAGTTAATCATAAATACAGAACATACAATAAGTGTTTGTTCAATATTTACACATGTAAATGTAAAACTTATGTTATTGTTATATATAGTTGCCCCTGGAGGACATGTGTCACCTGAGATGGAACAAGTGTCTTCACCTGGGTCAGCCAGCTCAACACTACTAGAAGGTGAGTGTATCATTTGCTGGCCATATAATATGTGCTCTTCTATATGTTATGTTGTCATGTGCATTATTTGTTTTGCACATCTTCTTTAAATAGGATTACTTAGTGTCAGTGAAAATTAAGTGTAAGGCAACATGTATTGTGTTAGTGATGTTAATTATCATGTAGGACTTCTGAGTTTAGAGCAACTTTTCATTCATTCATATTTCATACTGAGTCCAAACATTATTCGTAAGTCAAGGTAGTTTTTAATGAGGTTATAAAACGTATGCTAACATGTTAGGTGTTACTTAGGACACAGTACAATTACATAGTAACACAGCATACATTAACATGCCATTTAATAATGTGTACATTTCTTTTTAGAACATCATGGTGATGAGGATGATGAGTATGATGAGGATGACGCCACAGAAGAGACTGAAATACAATCATGTGACCATGAAGAGGTGCCAATAGAAACTGTTGTACCGCCAAATCGTCCATCAACTTCCACATACGATGCAATTGTAGCTTCAGAGGGAAAAATAGTGGACGCAGAAAATCGTCGCCATTCAGACATGATGACAGTGCTGGAAAGGATGATTGGACTGCAGGAAGAAACAGTATCACAATTGGCACATCTCCACAGAGTCTTCATTGAAGTGCCTAAACAGTTGCAAAAAATCAACACCTCATTCGAAGCATTAGTTGTTCAGCAAACACAAGCTAATTACTGGAGAATGACTAATGTACCACAATTCAACACCTCCCAGCCAGGATCTGTTCATGCAGGTCAGTTTTCACCACATTCATCTGATATTCATTCACCAGGCCCAAATGTTACCGGTCAAGTAGCAGACATTGCTGTGCAGGTTCCTGATGACATCCTACCGCTGCCATCTGTACAAATTCAGCAGCAGACACCTACAAAGGAGGCGACAAAAACAAAACAAGACACACATGAAACAGACCAACCATCACTTGTGCAGTGTCTACCAACTTGCTCACATGTGTCACTGGGCACAAGCCCTGTCCGTGAACAGTCACTACCCAAAAGCCCTGTAGGTGAATCGCTGCCCAAAAGCCCTGTAGGTGAGTCGCTGCCCAAAAGCCCTGTAGGTGAATCGCTGCCCAAAAGCCCTGTAGGTGAATCGCTGCCCAAAAGCCCTGTAGGTGAATCACTGCCCAAAAGCCCTGTAGGTGAGTCACTGGCCACAAGCCCTGTAGGTGAGTCACTGGCCACAAGCCCCGTAGGTGAACAGTCACTGGCCACAAGCCCTGCCCGTGAAGTGCCAGAGGCCACTCAAAGTGGCTCTGTTGTGCCTAAAGTTGGTGGCAAAAGAAAAAGGAAAATTCAAGAGACAACAAGCAGGCCTGTTACTCGCTCGCAAAAGGAACAAAAAAAATAAATGTTATAATTCAGAAAATATGTCTTTGGCCTTGTTTTGTTGACTTCAGATTATCTAATTACTATTGTATGTATGCTGAAGACTGTGTTGTTTCCAAACTTTCAACTATGTTCTTGTACACGTGAAGTTTTGGAAATGTTAACACTCATAATTAATTGTGTTATAAATATTTATGTTGTAATCGTCTGTTCAGTAATGGTCCACCAGGAGCCAGTTGCTAAGTTTAGAGAAGCTGCCATTGACTTTGCAGCAAAACATTGCATTTGGGTGTGTTAATTGATGTAAGAATTGCATATGCATATTAGTCACATGAAATTATTAAAACACCTAAGTAAGTGCAAACATCTTTCTTGTACGTGTACAGCAGGATTATGTGTAAATTATTACTTACCTTTGCCTTGCTTGGCCATTGTAATTTTGTCCTTTAATCAGTTGTGTGTTCGTTTCTATAACATCTCAGAATGTATAATAATATATATACACACACACACACACACACACTGAGTGAGTGTGAGTGTGAGTGTGTGAGTGTGTATATATATATATATATATGTATATATATATGTATATATGTGTGTATATATATGTATATATGTGTATATATATATATGTATATATGTGTATATATATATGTATATATATATATGTATATATGTGTATATATATATATGTATATATGTGTATATATATATATGTATATATGTGTATATATATATGTATATATGTGTATATATATATGTATATATGTGTATATATATATGTATTATATGTGTATATAATCTATGTGTATACTACTATAATGTGTATATATATATGTGTATATATATAATGTATATAAATATACTGTGTATATATACTTGCACTACTACTAATATAGATACTAGATCAATTATACTACTAACTGATATACACTACTAACTATATACACACTATTTATACTATACTCACTACTCACTACCACTACTATCACTTTATATACTACTCACTACTATACTACTAGCTACTACACTAACCACTGACCCATACACACTCCTCCACTCAGTTCCTCTGCTGACAATCAACCAATATCCCCCTCCATATACCACCACGGCCTCAATGTCATGATATCTCCCATCTCCACTACATCGCCTCACTACCAGTATTGTGCTTAAACCCAAATGTATTACTTACTACATTCCAATCATGTTTCTCACCATTTAAAATGAGGTTTCATACAAGGTATACTTAATGCCATCAATGTTGTGTGTACTCCTGCAATATAAAAAAAAATAAAATATTATATATAAATATATATATATTTTTATAAGAGATATATTTATATATATATATATATATATATATATATATATATATATATATATATATATACACACGTATTTAAACTCATGCAGACAGGGAGTTAACCAGACTTTCACATACACACAGAAATGTAAGCGGGGAAAAAACATTTCTTTTTGCAGGTGTGTTTTTACTGATATGCCTGGCTAAGAAATATTTTCACACACTGGTCTTTGTTAGTTTTCAAAAAAACACTATGTGAACGCATTCACAGTCTAGGGATGTTTTTCACAAACGAGATAAAAGAAGGAGAAATGTTTCTCCCACAGTCCCATATCACGAACCACAACTGTTAACCCAATTAGACAAACAAATCCAATTGGCGTTTGAAATAAGGAGTCAAAGTAGTTACTTTTGTTGACCTTGACAAGGAAAAACAGGAGTTTGTTAGCCATTCAGCACATTCATTTTTTTATGAGCAAATAACACAGACCTGCACACAGCTTTTGTGCTACTCAGACATGGCTGATGAATTCGTTAACAATATTAATCCCCTTTTAGGGTATAAGTACATGATCTGTGAAGCCATCTTGAACAGTCGCGGACAGAAAGCAAGCACACGCCAAATCGATGATTTCATTCGAGCAAAATATCCTTATTACCAAGACCGTAAGCATGCACGGAATTTTAATTCCTCAATAAGATTCACTTTATCAAGTAATGACTTTTTTGAACGTGACCAGGATAAGCTACAACACACCTATGGTTTCTGGAAGATTGCCCCGGAAAAACAATTTATCCTGAAAGACGGCACTTATATTGTCGTGAAAGGCATATTTATTCCTAATGGCAATAGCAATGTATCCGCTACTACTGATCCGTTTGAATCGATACGTGCTGCAATATCTGCAGCCTCCATTCCTGAAACCCACATTGTACAAGAACAAAAGTACTATGATTATGTACCAAGCCTTTCAGCTGAAATTGCATTGGAATGGGAACCGGAAGAAATGAACCTACCTCCCGACCAATTATTTGAAGAAAGCAGTGGCGATTCCTATGAGCGCATCCTGGAGGAGATATGTGCCATACTGGATTCAGCGGTTGGGTTAAGCGTGGATGAAAATGGCTTGCATTTCTGGAGCGACCAGTTGCAGCCAGGCGAAGAGTTAATTCTAGAAGAATGGTAAATATAACAATCGTTATGCGTTGACTCTGCGTTTAAATTTTTTTTTTTTTTGTAACCACCATTTTCACTTTCAATGCGTGGATACAGCGTAACATTGCAGACTGCATAACATGTAGCGATCACAAACAAATTGTTTCCTAATACAATATAGTAGGACCTGAAAGAGTAGTACACATTGCTGACGGAATAAATATACGTACTTTCCTATCCCTTTAAACATATTAGCAACATTTTACCATTACTCTAACACATACCTGTTTTGTTATCATGCAACATCTACAACATTGAAAACCGGGTCCACCACGTATGACGTGGGACCCTTGTCATGGGCCAAGGCGTCCTTAAAAAGGATTAGTGATGTAAGTCCCGCCCCCAAGCGACGTGCGCGCCTCAAAGCCTATTGGCTGTCATGTTTTGTTATAGTAACGGTAACTGCAGTGTGTGATGCGTGCGGCTCAGTGTTTGTAGGCGTACCCTGGGCGTTAGCCGAATGTTAATTGAGTGGGAGGAGTGTTAGCGTGCGTTTCACGCTGGCTTAACATGACGTCACACGTATTGCATTTGCGCATTGTGTTATCGGCCGTGCTTTCTGTTCAAACACGTCTGTTTAAAAAGAATACAGATGTACTCGTTTAGAACGAATGTAGTTTCGTCTTCATTGTATTTGAAATAAAGATGTTATGTTTACTGGTATTTTCAACATGTATTGAACGCACAACGTACGCTTTGTTTTGCGCATGCGCTAACAGTTAGTGGAGCCAAGCGTGAAGTGCGTGCGCACACAAAGATGTGCGCGCACATCTTTCAGTATACAGGCAACGTTCACTTCTTATACATAGTTATGCCTGCTACAAATTTAAAGAAACATTACATACTGATGAACAGTTTTACTTCTAACATATAAGTGAGTGACGTGTGTATCTACACAATCATATAGAGCTGCGTAACGCGTTGTCACGGATGCATATCTAGTAAGGTGCCATCTTTGACCATCATGTGTTTGCTGTATTTCAGAGATGTCGGGGAAGATACAATCGGATCAATGTATGATTTCAGAAGAGTCTACCTTTATATGAGATGATTGTGAGGAGGAGCCACCGACTACTATACTACATATGGAACTAATTTTATATTGCTTGCAGCGCTTATTAACAAACAATTAAAAATGTGATACCCTTATGCCTATATTGCATAAGCACTTAATTAACATAATGATGTTGCAAAAGAGTGCCTCATGAATTTTTATTGAGTGTTCTTTAATGACTACTAACATTTTATGACATGGTGTGTTTTATATATAACAACCATTCCCACTCTGCTAACACATTTGTGTATTCTAATATGTAATGGAACGTATGACTGTCGAAACTATGTAACAATAATAATAATAATATGAGCATGTTCATGTATAGGGCTGCTAGTTGTACGCAGCGATTTACAGACACATGTTTCAGCCTGAGGTCCCTGGCCCGTGGAACGTACAAATGTTTTTTTGCCGCATGAGGCACAGGGAGATAAAGTGACTTGGCCAAGGTCACAAGGAGCCCACACCGGGAATTGAACCAGACTCCCCTGCTTCAAACTATCAGTGCCAGTGTGTGTCTTTACTCAGTGAGCCACTCCTTCTCCCAATGTAAAGGACACTTACAACCAAGTAGCCATTTATTTTTAAAATCTCTTGTTACATGGGTATGTAGATAAAATGGTTTGGGACTGTAGCAAATAATGTTACTGGCCAGATGTTATGGTCCCCTCCAATGCATGATGTTCTGAATATGACATCACCATCATGTTATGAAGTACGTTTCTGTGTATATTTCATTAACCTAACTAACTATAGTTTACTGTGTTTATTAATCGTTTAGAAATACATAGTATAGTCAATATGATGATATAAGCTACCATAATAAAGCTGGTGTTATCATTTGTCGGTGTTATACATGGATCCTACACCAATTGATAGAGACACAAACAGTTGTCTTAAAAAGTGTGTCTATGCTAGTGATGAATGTGCTCCCGTAAGTAAACAAATAAGTACAGTTATCCCCTTTTCTCCAAACACCTCTATATTACATTAATGGAAATTATAAGGAAACATACATAAAATGTGATGAAATGTGAGTAATCATTTTGTAATACAATGCACATGAAAGCTCAAGAGTAGCTAAATGCATATACATGATACAGAAAGTACATATATGTAACATTTGTGTTTAAACCAATATGTTGGGTTTTTAGTTCCAATAATTATAGGAAGAT
>NW_027456648.1:0-13488 GCF_040206685.1 Ascaphus truei | reverse complement strand
AGGAGTCTCTAGCCTCGCTGGGTGCAGGGGCCTGGGGAGTAGTCTCTAGCCTCGCTAGGTGCAGGGGCCTGGGGAGCAGACTCTAGCTTCGCTAGGTGGAGGGGCCTGGGGAGGAGTCTCTAGCCTCGCTGGGTGCAGGGGCCTGGGGAGCAGTCTCTAGCCTCGCTAGGTGCAGGGGCCTGGGGAGGAGACTCTAGCCTCGCTGGGTGCAGGGGCCTGGGGAGCAGTCTCTAGCCTCGCTGGGTGCAGGGGCCTGGGGAGCAGTCTCTAGCCTCGCTGGGTGCAGGGGCCTGGGGAGCAGTCTCTAGCCTCGCTGGGTGCAGGGGCCTGGGGAGGAGACTCTAGCCTCGCTAGGTGCAGGGGCCTGGGGAGGAGTCTCTAGCCTCGCTGGGTGCAGGGGCCTGGGGAGGAGTCTCTAGCCTCGCTAGGTGCAGGGGCCTGGGGAGTAGTCTCTAGCCTCGCTAGGTGCAGGGGCCTGGGGAGGAGTCTCTAGCCTCGCTGGGTGCAGGGGCCTGGGGAGGAGTCTCTAGTCTCGCTAGGTGCAGGGGCCTGGGGAGCAGTCTCTAGCCTCGCTGGGTGCAGGGGCCTGGGGAGCAGTCTCTAGCCTCGCTGGGTGCAGGGGCCTGGGGAGCAGTCTCTAGCCTCGCTGGGTGCAGGGGCCTGGGGAGCAGTCTCTAGCCTCGCTAGGTGCAGGGGCCTGGGGAGCAGTCTCTAGCCTCGCTAGGTGCAGGGGCCTGGGGAGCAGTCTCTCGCCTCGCTAGGTGCAGGGGCCTGGGGAGGAGTCTCTAGCCTCGCTGGGTGCAGGGGCCTGGGGAGCAGTCTCTAGCCTCGCTGGGTGCAGGGGCCTGGGGAGCAGTCTCTAGCCTCGCTGGGTGCAGGGGCCTGGGGAGTAGTCTCTAGCCTCGCTAGGTGCAGGGGCCTGGGGAGCAGTCTCTAGCCTCGCTAGGTGCAGGGGCCTGGGGAACAGTCTCTAGCCTCGCTGGGTGCAGGGGCCTGGGGAGGAGTCTCTAGCCTCGCTAGGTGCAGGGGCCTGGGGAGCAGTCTCTAGCCTCGCTGGGTGCAGGGGCCTGGGGAGGAGTCTCTAGCCTCGCTAGGTGCAGGGGCCTGGGGAGGAGTTTCTAGCCTCGCAAGGTGCAGGGGCCTGGGGAGGAGTCTCTAGCCTAGCTGGGTGCAGGGGCCTGGGGAGGAGTCTCTAGCCTCGCTGGGTGCAGGGGCCTGGGGAGGAGTCTCTAGCCTCGCTAGGTGCAGGGGCCTGGGGAGGAGTCTCTAGCCTCGCTGGGTGCAGGGGCCTGGGGAGGAGTCTCTAGCCTCGCTAGGTGCAGGGGCCTGGGGAGCAGTCTCTAGCCTCGCTGGGTGCAGGGGCCTGGGGAGGAGTCTCTAGCCTCGCTGGGTGCAGGGGCCTGGGGAGGAGACTCTAGCCTCGCTGGGTGCAGGGGCCTGGGGAGCAGTCTCTAGCCTCGCTAGGTGCAGGGGCCTGGGGAGGAGTCTCTAGCCTCGCTAGGTGCAGGGGCCTGGGGAGGAGTCTCTAGCCTCGCTGGGTGCAGGGGCCTGGGGAGGAGACTCTAGCCTCGCTAGGTGCAGGGGCCTGGGGAGGAGTCTCTAGCCTCGCTAGGTGCAGGGGCCTGGGGAGCAGTCTCTAGCCTCGCTGGGTGCAGGGGCCTGGGGAGGAGTCTCTAGCCTCGCTGGGTGCAGGGGCCTGGGGAGCAGTCTCTAGCCTCGCTGGGTGCAGGGGCCTGGGGAGGAGTCTCTAGCCTCGCTGGGTGCAGGGGCCTGGGGAGGAGTCTCTAGCCTCGCTAGGTGCAGGGGCCTGGGGAGCAGTCTCTAGCCTCGCTAGGTGCAGGGGCCTGGGGAGGAGTCTCTAGCCTCGCTGGGTGCAGGGGCCTGGGGAGGAGTCTCTAGCCTCGCTAGGTGCAGGGGCCTGGGGAGGAGTCTCTAGCCTCGCTGGGTGCAGGGGCCTGGGGAGGAGTCTCTAGCCTCGCTAGGTGCAGGGGCCTGGGGAGCAGTCTCTAGCCTCGCTGGGTGCAGGGGCCTGGGGAGGAGTCTCTAGCCTCGCTGGGTGCAGGGGCCTGGGGAGGAGACTCTAGCCTCGCTGGGTGCAGGGGCCTGGGGAGCAGTCTCTAGCCTCGCTAGGTGCAGGGGCCTGGGGAGGAGTCTCTAGCCTCGCTAGGTGCAGGGGCCTGGGGAGGAGTCTCTAGCCTCGCTGGGTGCAGGGGCCTGGGGAGGAGACTCTAGCCTCGCTAGGTGCAGGGGCCTGGGGAGGAGTCTCTAGCCTCGCTGGGTGCAGGGGCCTGGGGAGGAGTCTCTAGCCTCGCTGGGTGCAGGGGCCTGGGGAGGAGTCTCTAGCCTCGCTGGGTGCAGGGGCCTGGGGAGCAGTCTCTAGCCTCGCTAGGTGCAGGGGCCTGGGGAGGAGTCTCTAGCCTCGCTGGGTGCAGGGGCCTGGGGAGGAGTCTCTAGCCTCGCTAGGTGCAGGGGCCTGGGGAGCAGTCTCTAGCCTCGCTAGGTGCAGGGGCCTGGGGAGGAGTCTCTAGCCTCGCTGGGTGCAGGGGCCTGGGGAACAGTCTCTAGCCTCGCTGGGTGCAGGGGCCTGGGGAGCAGTCTCTAGCCTCGCTGGGTGCAGGGCCTGGGGAGGAGTCTCTAGCCTCGCTGAGTGCAGGGGCCTGGGGAGGAGTCTCTAGCCTCGCTGGGTGCAGGGGCCTGGGGAGGAGTCTCTAGCCTCGCTGGGTGCAGGGGCCTGGGGAGCAGTCTCTAGCCTCGCTGGGTGCAGGGGCCTGGGGAGCAGTCTCTAGCCTCGCTGGGTGCAGGGCCTGGGGAGGAGTCTCTAGCCTCGCTGAGTGCAGGGGCCTGGGGAGGAGTCTCTAGCCTCGCTGAGTGCAGGGGCCTGGGGAGGAGTCTCTAGCCTCGCTGAGTGCAGGGGCCTGGGGAGGAGTCTCTAGCCTCGCTGGGTGCAGGGGCCTGGGGAGCAGTCTCTAGCCTCGCTGGGTGCAGGGGCCTGGGGAGCAGTCTCTAGCCTCGCTGGGTGCAGGGCCTGGGGAGGAGTCTCTAGCCTCGCTGGGTGCAGGGGCCTGGGGAGCAGTCTCTAGCCTCGCTGGGTGCAGGGGCCTGGGGAGGAGACTCTAGCCTCGCTGGGTGCAGGGGCCTGGGGAGGAGACTCTAGCCTCGCTAGGTGCAGGGGCCTGGGGAGGAGTCTCTAGCCTCGCTAGGTGCAGGGGCCTGGGGAGCAGTCTCTAGCCTCGCTGAGTGCAGGGGCCTGGGGAGGAGTCTCTAGCCTCGCTGGGTGCAGGGGCCTGGGGAGGAGTCTCTAGCCTCGCTGGGTGCAGGGGCCTGGGGAGCAGTCTCTAGCCTCGCTGGGTGCAGGGGCCTGGGGAGCAGTCTCTAGCCTCGCTGGGTGCAGGGCCTGGGGAGGAGTCTCTAGCCTCGCTGAGTGCAGGGGCCTGGGGAGGAGTCTCTAGCCTCGCTGGGTGCAGGGGCCTGGGGAGCAGTCTCTAGCCTCGCTGGGTGCAGGGGCCTGGGGAGCAGTCTCTAGCCTCGCTAGGTGCAGGGGCCTGGGGAGCAGTCTCTAGCCTCGCTGGGTGCAGGGGCCTGGGGAGGAGTCTCTAGCCTCGCTGAGTGCAGGGGCCTGGGGAGCAGTCTCTAGCCTCGCTGGGTGCAGGGCCTGGGGAGGAGTCTCTAGCCTCGCTGAGTGCAGGGGCCTGGGGAGGAGTCTCTAGCCTCGCTGAGTGCAGGGGCCTGGGGAGGAGTCTCTAGCCTCGCTGGGTGCAGGGGCCTGGGGAGGAGTCTCTAGCCTCGCTGGGTGCAGGGGCCTGGGGAGGAGTCTCTAGCCTCGCTGGGTGCAGGGGCCTGGGGAGCAGTCTCTAGCCTCGCTAGGTGCAGGGGCCTGGGGAGGAGTCTCTAGCCTCGCTGGGTGCAGGGGCCTGGGGAGGAGTCTCTAGCCTCGCTAGGTGCAGGGGCCTGGGGAGCAGTCTCTAGCCTCGCTAGGTGCAGGGGCCTGGGGAGGAGTCTCTAGCCTCGCTGGGTGCAGGGGCCTGGGGAGCAGTCTCTAGCCTCGCTGGGTGCAGGGGCCTGGGGAGGAGTCTCTAGCCTCGCTGGGTGCAGGGGCCTGGGGAACAGTCTCTAGCCTCGCTGGGTGCAGGGGCCTGGGGAGCAGTCTCTAGCCTCGCTGGGTGCAGGGGCCTGGGGAGCAGTCTCTAGCCTCGCTGGGTGCAGGGGCCTGGGGAGCAGTCTCTAGCCTCGCTGGGTGCAGGGGCCTGGGGAGCAGTCTCTAGCCTCGCTGGGTGCAGGGGACTGGGGAGGAGTCTCTAGCCTCGCTGAGTGCAGGGGCCTGGGGAGGAGTCTCTAGCCTCGCTGAGTGCAGGGGCCTGGGGAGGAGTCTCTAGCCTCGCTGGGTGCAGGGGCCTGGGGAGCAGTCTCTAGCCTCGCTGGGTGCAGGGGCCTGGGGAGCAGTCTCTAGCCTCGCTGGGTGCAGGGCCTGGGGAGGAGTCTCTAGCCTCGCTGGGTGCAGGGGCCTGGGGAGCAGTCTCTAGCCTCGCTGGGTGCAGGGCCTGGGGAGGAGTCTCTAGCCTCGCTGGGTGCAGGGGCCTGGGGAGCAGTCTCTAGCCTCGCTGGGTGCAGGGGCCTGGGGAGGAGACTCTAGCCTCGCTGGGTGCAGGGGCCTGGGGAGGAGACTCTAGCCTCGCTAGGTGCAGGGGCCTGGGGAGGAGTCTCTAGCCTCGCTAGGTGCAGGGGCCTGGGGAGCAGTCTCTAGCCTCGCTGAGTGCAGGGGCCTGGGGAGGAGTCTCTAGCCTCGCTGGGTGCAGGGGCCTGGGGAGGAGTCTCTAGCCGCGCTGGGTGCAGGGGCCTGGGGAGCAGTCTCTAGCCTCGCTGGGTGCAGGGGCCTGGGGAGCAGTCTCTAGCCTCGCTGGGTGCAGGGCCTGGGGAGGAGTCTCTAGCCTCGCTGAGTGCAGGGGCCTGGGGAGGAGTCTCTAGCCTCGCTGGGTGCAGGGGCCTGGGGAGCAGTCTCTAGCCTCGCTGGGTGCAGGGGCCTGGGGAGCAGTCTCTAGCCTCGCTAGGTGCAGGGGCCTGGGGAGCAGTCTCTAGCCTCGCTGGGTGCAGGGGCCTGGGGAGGAGTCTCTAGCCTCGCTGAGTGCAGGGGCCTGGGGAGCAGTCTCTAGCCTCGCTGGGTGCAGGGCCTGGGGAGGAGTCTCTAGCCTCGCTGAGTGCAGGGGCCTGGGGAGGAGTCTCTAGCCTCGCTGAGTGCAGGGGCCTGGGGAGGAGTCTCTAGCCTCGCTGGGTGCAGGGGCCTGGGGAGGAGTCTCTAGCCTCGCTGAGTGCAGGGGCCTGGGGAGGAGTCTCTAGCCTCGCTGAGTGCAGGGGCCTGGGGAGCAGACTCTAGCCTCGCTAGGTGCAGGGGCCTGGGGAGGAGACTCTAGCCTCGCTGGGTGCAGGGGCCTGGGGAGCAGTCTCTAGCCTCGCTGGGTGCAGGGGCCTGGGGAGCAGTCTCTAGCCTCGCTGGGTGCAGGGGCCTGGGGAGCAGTCTCTTGCCTCGCTGGGTGCAGGGGCCTGGGGAGCAGTCTCTAGCCTCGCTGGGTGCAGGGGCCTGGGGAGCAGTCTCTTGCCTCGCTGGGTGCAGGGGCCTGGGGAGCAGTCTCTAGCCTCGCTGGGTGCAGGGGCCTGGGGAGCAGTCTCTAGCCTCGCTGGGTGCAGGGGCCTGGGGAGCAGTCTCTTGCCTCGCTGGGTGCAGGGGCCTGGGGAGCAGTCTCTAGCCTCGCTGGGTGCAGGGGCCTGGGGAGCAGTCTCTAGCCTCGCTGGGTGCAGGGGCCTGGGGAGCAGTCTCTAGCCTCGCTGGGTGCAGGGGCCTGGGGAGCAGTCTCTAGCCTCGCTGGGTGCAGGGGCCTGGGGAGTAGTCTCTAGCCTCGCTGGGTGCAGGGGCCTGGGGAGTAGTCTCTAGCCTCGCTGGGTGCAGGGGCCTGGGGAGTAGTCTCTAGCCTCGCTGGGTGCAGGGGCCTGGGGAGTAGTCTCTAGCCTCGCTGGGTGCAGGGGCCTGGGGAGTAGTCTCTAGCCTCGCTGGGTGCAGGGGCATGGGGAGGAGTCTCTAGCCTCGCTAGGTGCAGGGAACTGGGGAGGAGTCTCTAGCCTCGCTGGGTGCAGGGGCCTGGGGAGCAGTCTCTAGCCTCGCTGGGTGCAGGGGCCTGGGGAGGAGTCTCTAGCCTCGCTGGGTGCAGGGGCCTGGGGAGGAGTCTCTAGCCTCGCTAGGTGCAGGGGCCTGGGGAGGAGTCTCTAGCCTCGCTGGGTGCAGGGGCCTGGGGAGGAGTCTCTAGCCTCGCTAGGTGCAGGGGCCTGGGGAGGAGTCTCTAGCCTCGCTAGGTGCAGGGGCCTGGGGAGCAGTCTCTAGCCTCGCTGGGTGCAGGGGCCTGGGGAGGAGTCTCTAGCCTCGCTGGGTGCAGGGGCCTGGGGAGGAGTCTCTAGCCTCGCTGGGTGCAGGGGCCTGGGGAGCAGTCTCTAGCCTCGCTGGGTGCAGGGACCTGGGGAGCAGTCTCTAGCCTCGCTAGGTGCAGGGGCCTGGGGAGCAGTCTCCAGCCTCGCTAGGTGCAGGGGCCTGGGGAGCAGTCTCTAGCCTCGCTAGGTGCAGGGGCCTGGGGAGCAGTCTCTAGCCTCGCTGGGTGCAGGGGCCTGGGGAGGAGTCTCTAGCCTCGCTGGGTGCAGGGGCCTGGGGAGGAGTCTCTAGCCTCGCTGGGTGCAGGGGCCTGGGGAGGAGTCTCTAGCCTCGCTGGGTGCAGGGACCTGGGGAGGAGTCTCTAGCCTCGCTGGGTGCAGGGGCCTGGGGAGGAGTCTCTAGCCTCGCTGGGTGCAAGGGACTGGGGAGGAGTCTCTAGCCTCGCTAGGTGCAGGGGCCTGGGGAGGAGTCTCTAGCCTCGCTGGGTGCAGGGGCCTGGGGAGGAGTCTCTAGCCTCGCTAGGTGCAGGGGCCTGGGGAGCAGTCTCTAGCCTCGCTGGGTGCAGGGGCCTGGGGAGGAGTCTCTAGCCTCGCTGGGTGCAGGGGCCTGGGGAGGAGTCTCTAGCCTCGCTGGGTGCAGGGGCCTGGGGAGGAGACTCTAGCCTCGCTGGGTGCAGGGGCCTGGGGAGCAGTCTCTAGCCTCGCTAGGTGCAGGGGCCTGGGGAGGAGTCTCTAGCCTCGCTAGGTGCAGGGGCCTGGGGAGGAGTCTCTATCCTCGCTGGGTGCAGGGGCCTGGGGAGGAGACTCTAGCCTCGCTAGGTGCAGGGGCCTGGGGAGGAGTCTCTAGCCTCGCTAGGTGCAGGGGCCTGGGGAGCAGTCTCTAGCCTCGCTGGGTGCAGGGGCCTGGGGAGGAGTCTCTAGCCTCGCTGGGTGCAGGGGCCTGGGGAGCAGTCTCTAGCCTCGCTAGGTGCAGGGGCCTGGGGAGGAGTCTCTAGCCTCGCTGGGTGCAGGGGCCTGGGGAGGAGTCTCTAGCCTCGCTAGGTGCAGGGGCCTGGGGAGCAGTCTCTAGCCTCGCTAGGTGCAGGGGCCTGGGGAGGAGTCTCTAGCCTCGCTGGGTGCAGGGGCCTGGGGAGCAGTCTCTAGCCTCGCTGGGTGCAGGGGCCTGGGGAGCAGTCTCTAGCCTCGCTGGGTGCAGGGGCCTGGGGAGCAGTCTCTAGCCTCGCTGGGTGCAGGGGCCTGGGGAGGAGTCTCTAGCCTCGCTGGGTGCAGGGGCCTGGGGAGCAGTCTCTAGCCTCGCTGGGTGCAGGGCCTGGGGAGTAGTCTCTAGCCTCGCTGGGTGCAGGGGCCTGGGGAGCAGTCTCTAGCCTCGCTGGGTGCAGGGCCTGGGGAGTAGTCTCTAGCCTCGCTAGGTGCAGGGCCTGGGGAGCAGTCTCTAGCCTCGCTAGGTGCAGGGCCTGGGGAGCAGACTCTAGCCTCGCTAGGTGCAGGGGCCTGGGGAGCAGTCTCTAGCCTCGCTGGGTGCAGGGGCCTGGGGAGCAGTCTCTAGCCTCGCTGGGTGCAGGGGCCTGGGGAGGAGTCTCTAGCCTCGCTGGGTGCAGGGGCCTGGGGAGCAGTCTCTAGCCTCGCTGGGTGCAGGGCCTGGGGAGTAGTCTCTAGCCTCGCTAGGTGCAGGGCCTGGGGAGCAGTCTCTAGCCTCGCTAGGTGCAGGGCCCTGGGGAGGAGTCTCTAGCTTTGCTAGGTGCAGGGGCCTGGGGAGCAGACTCTAGCCTCGCTAGGTGCAGGGGCCTGGGGAGCAGTCTCTAGCCTCGCTAGGTGCAGGGGCTGCTTCAAGAAGGCTTGCCCTGTCTGCTTCTCGCCCAGGATATCAGAGGGCTGATCACACAGCAGCCACTGACATGTATCTCCAGCTGGTCACAGTCAAGATCAGATAGTCTCTCTCAGACAGATAGTCTCTCTCAGACAGATAGTCTCTCTCAGACAGATAGTCTCTCTCAGACAGATAGTCTCTCTCAGACAGATAGTCTCTCTCAGACAGATAGTCTCTCTCAGACAGATAGTCTCTCTCAGACAGATAGTCTCTCTCAGACAGATAGTCTCTCTCAGACAGATAGTCTCTCTCAGACAGATAGTCTCTCTCAGACAGATAGTCTCTGTCAGACAGATAGTCTCTCTCAGACAGATAGTCTCTCTCAGACAGATAGTCTCTCTCAGACAGATAGTCTCTCTCAGACAGATAGTCTCTCTCAGACAGATAGTCTCTCTCAGACAGATAGCCTCTCTCAGACAGATAGTCTCTCTCAGATAGATAGATAGTCTCTCTCAGATAGATAGATAGATAGTCTCTCTCAGATAGATAGATAGTCTCTCTCAGATAGATAGATAGTCTCTCTCAGATAGATAGATAGTCTCTCTCAGATAGATAGATAGTCTCTCTCAGATAGATAGATAGTCTCTCTCAGATAGATAGATAGTCTCTCTCAGATAGATAGATAGTCTCTCTCAGATAGATAGATAGTCTCTCTCAGATAGATAGATAGTCTCTCTCAGATAGATAGATAGTCTCTCTCAGATAGATAGATAGTCTCTCTCAGATAGATAGATAGTCTCTCTCAGATAGATAGATAGTCTCTCTCAGATAGATAGATAGTCTCTCTCAGATAGATAGATAGTCTCTCTCAGATAGATAGATAGTCTCTCTCAGATAGATAGATAGTCTCTCTCAGATAGATAGATAGTCTCTCTCAGATAGATAGATAGTCTCTCTCAGATAGATAGATAGTCTCTCTCAGATAGATAGATAGTCTCTCTCAGATAGATAGTCTCTCTCAGATAGATAGTCTCTCTCAGATAGATAGTCTCTCTCAGATAGATAGTCTCTCTCAGATAGATAGTCTCTCTCAGATAGATAGTCTCTCTCAGATAGATAGTCTCTCTCAGATAGATAGTCTCTCTCAGATAGATAGTCTCTCTCAGATAGATAGTCTCTCTCAGCAATGCCTCTTTTAAGAAGCCCTCTGTGGCTATCCTTTACATGGGACAGGGGCTGTGGCCAATCAGAGCAGACCTGATTGTCCACTCTTTCCCACTCCACAAATGTCTGTAACACCTCCACGCTCCCCGCCTGTGTCTCAGTACACATTTCTCTGCAGGAACCTCAGCTGATTAAATCACAGAGTCCCCTCCATAGAAATGTACACGTGCCAATCCCATTACAGGGCTGCTATCTTAGAAATGATTACATACAGTCACATAATCCTATATACACGTTACAGGGCTGCTATCTAGAAATGATTACATACAGTCACATAATCCTATATACACGTTACAGGTCTGCTATCTTAGAAATGATTACATACAGTCACATAATCCTATATACACGTTACAGGTCTGCTATCTTAGAAATGATTACATACAGTCACATAATCCTATATACACGTTACAGGGCTGCTATCTTAGAAATGAGTACGTAGTCACATAATCCTATATACACGTTACAGGGCTGCTATCTTAGAAATGATTACATACAGTCACATAATCCTATATACACGTTACAGGGCTGCTATCTTAGAAATGATTACATACAGTCACATAATCCTATATACACGTTACAGGGCTGCTATCTTAGAAATGATTACATACAGTCACATAATCCTATATACACGTTACAGGGCTGCTATCTTAGAAATGATTACATACAGTCACAATCCTATATACACGTTACAGGGCTGCTATCTTAGAAATGATTACATACAGTCACATAATCCTATATACACGTTACAGGGCTGCTATCTTAGAAATGAGTACATACAGTCACATAATCCTATATACACGTTACAGGTCTGCTATCTTAGAAATGATTACATACAGTCACATAATCCTATATACACGTTACAGGGCTGACTCCCAAATCACATCACAGAGCAATGTTGATGCACTAAACTTGGGGAAGGATTGTCATAGGGAATTAAGAATACAGACCTGGAAATACATTACACATTCCCTGTTCTCCCCCAGATATTAAATACATTTGGCCGAAATAAGCCTTACATAGGTGGCCAAGTTACATAGATTTGGGGGTAGCTAACTGGGCTTCATCCCAGTTTTGTAATACCAGCTATCCCTACCGTCACACTCCCCCTCCCTCTACAGCGCCTCTCCCCCACTACAGCGCCTCTCCCCCTCTACAGCGCCTCTCCCCCACCTCTCCCCCTCTACAGCGCCTCTCCCCCTCTACCGCGCCTCTCCCCCTCTACCGCGCCTCTCCCCCACCTCTCCCCCTCTACCGCGCCTCTCTACAGCGCCTCTCTACAGCGCCTCTCCCCCTCAACCGCGCCTCTCCCCCACCTCTACCCCTCTACAGCACCTCTCCCCCTCCCATTCTACAGAGCATCGCTTTCCCCCCCAATCCCAGCGCCTCTCCCCGGCGTTCCTCTCTCCCTCCTTCTCCCCGGTCTCTCTCCCCCCTCTCCCAGGTCTCTCTCCCTCTCTCCGGTGTCTCTCTCTCCCTGGTGCCTCTCTCTCACCCCCCCCCCCCTTTCCCTGGTGCCTCTCTCACCCCCCCCCCTTTCCCCGGTGTCTCTCTCCCACGCCCACCCCCCCTCCCAGGTGTGTCTCTCTCTCCCAACCCCCCCTCCCCGGTGTGTCTCTCTCTCCCCCTCTCCCCGGTGTCTCTCCCTCCACCTGGTGTCTCTCTCTCCCCCTCTCCCCGGTATCCCTCTCTCTCCCTCTCCTCGGTGTCCCTCTCTCTCCCCATCTCCCCGGTGTCTCCCTCTCCCCCTTTCCCCAGTGTCCCTCTCTCCCCCTCTCCCCGGTGTCCCTCTCTCTCCCCCTCTCCCCGGTGTCTCTCTCTCCCCAGTGTCTCTCTCTCCCCGGTGTCTCTCTCTCCCCCTCTCCCCGGTGTCTCTCTCTCCCCGGTGTCTCTCTCTCCCCGGTGTCTCTCTCTCCCCGGTGTCTCTCTCTCCCCGGTGTCTCTCTCTCCCCGGTGTCTCTCTCTCCCCCTCTCCCCGGTGTCTGTCTCTCCCCGGTGTCTGTCTCTCCCCCCTCTCCCGGTGTCTGTCTCTCCCCCCTCTCCCCGGTGTCTGTCTCTCCCCCCTCTCCCCGGTGTCTGTCTCTCCCCCCTCTCCCCGGTGTCTGTCTCTCCCCCCTCTCCCCGGTGTCTGTCTCTCCCCCCTCTCCCCGGTGTCTGTCTCTCCCCCCTCTCCCCGGTGTCTGTCTCTCCCCCCTCTCCCCGGTGTCTGTCTCTCCCCCCTCTCCCCGGTGTCTGTCTCTCCCCCCTCTCCCCGGTGTCTGTCTCTCCCCCCTCTCCCCGGTGTCTGTCTCTCCCCCCTCTCCCCGCTGTCTGTCTCTCCCCCCTCTCCCCGCTGTCTGTCTCTCCCCCCTCTCCCCGGTGTCTGTCTCTCCCCCCTCTCCCCGGTGTCTGTCTCTCCCCCCTCTCCCCGGTGTCTGTCTCTCCCCCCTCTCCCCGGTGTCTGTCTCTCCCCCCTCTCCCCGGTGTCTGTCTCTCCCCCCTCTCCCCGGTGTCTGTCTCTCCCCCTCTCCCCGGTGTCTGTCTCTCCCCCCTCTCCCCGGTGTCTGTCTCTCCCCCCTCTCCCCGGTGTCTGTCTCTCCCCCCTCTCCCCGGTGTCTGTCTCTCCCCCTCTCCCCGGTGTCTCTCTCTCCCCCTCTCCCCGGTGTCTCTCTCCCCCTCTCCCCGGTGTCTGTCTCTCTCCGGTGTCTGTCTCTCCCCCTCTCCCGGTGTCTCTCTCTCCCCCTCTCCCCGGTGTCTCTCTCTCCCCCTCTCCCCGGTGTCTGTCTCTCCCCCCTCTCCCCGGTGTCTGTCTCTCCCCCTCTCCCCGGTGTCTGTCTCTCCCCCCTCTCCCCGGTGTCTGTCTCTCCCCGGTGTCTGTCTCTCCCCCCTCTCCCCGGTGTCTGTCTCTCCCCCCTCTCCCCGGTGTCTGTCTCTCCCCCCTCTCCCCGGTGTCTGTCTCTCCCCGGTGTCTGTCTCTCCCCCCTCTCCGGTGTCTGTCTCTCCCCCCTCTCCCCGGTGTCTGTCTCTCCCCCCTCTCCCCGGTGTCTGTCTCTCCCCCTCTCCCCGGTGTCTGTCTCTCTCCCCCCTCTCCCCGGTGTCTGTCTCTCCCCGGTGTCTGTCTCTCCCCCCTCTCCCCGGTGTCTGTCTCTCCCCCCTCTCCCCGGTGTCTGTCTCTCCCCCTCTCCCCGGTGTCTGTCTCTCCCCGGTGTCTGTCTCTCCCCCTCTCCGGTGTCTGTCTCTCCCCCCTCTCCCGGTGTCTGTCTCTCCCCCCTCTCCCCGGTGTCTGTCTCTCCCCCCTCTCCCCGGTGTCTGTCTCTCCCCCTCTCCCCGGTGTCTGTCTCTCCCCGGTGTCTGTCTCTCCCCCCTCTCCCCGGTGTCTGTCTCTCCCCCCTCTCCCCGGTGTCTGTCTCTCCCCCCTCTCCCCGGTGTCTGTCTCTCCCGGTGTCTGTCTCTCCCCCCTCTCCGGTGTCTGTCTCTCCCCCCTCTCCCGGTGTCTGTCTCTCCCCCCTCTCCCCGGTGTCTGTCTCTCCCCCTCTCCCCGGTGTCTGTCTCTCCCCCCTCTCTCCGGTGTCTGTCTCTCCCCCCTCTCCCCGGTGTCTGTCTCTCCCTCCCTCTCCCCGGTGTCTCTCTCTCCCTCCCTCTCCCCGGTGTCTCTCTCTCCCTCCCTCTCCCCGGTGTCTCTCTCTCCCTCCCTCTCCCCGGTGTCTCTCTCTCCCTCCCTCTCCCCGGTGTCTCTCTCTCCCTCCCTCTCCCCGGTGTCTCTCTCTCCCTCCCTCTCCCCGGTGTCTCTCTCTCCCTCCCTCTCCCCGGTGTCTCTCTCTCCCTCCCTCTCCCCGGTGTCTCTCTCTCCCTCCCTCTCCCCGGTGTCTCTCTCTCCCTCCCTCTCCCCGGTGTCTCTCTCTCCCTCCCTCTCCCCGGTGTCTCTCTCTCCCTCCCTCTCCCCGGTGTCTCTCTCTCCCTCCCTCTCCCCGGTGTCTCTCTCTCCCTCCCTCTCCCCGGTGTCTCTCTCTCCCTCCCTCTCCCCGGTGTCTCTCTCTCCCTCCCTCTCCCCGGTGTCTCTCTCTCCCTCCCTC
>NW_027456647.1:0-13519 GCF_040206685.1 Ascaphus truei | reverse complement strand
GGCTGCTCTCAATAAGGATGAACCACATCCAAGATTACCTCAAAAAGAAAAAGAAGAGAGAGCGCACGCCCCATAGCATAATACTGTTGATTTAATGGTAAAAGGGAAAGGAAAGGGGGGGGGGGGGGAAGAATTGCACTCACAGGAGTAAAAATCAATTAAAACATAGTGTGAATAATTCACCACCATGCGGTCTCTGCACTGCAAACATCCACAGATCTTGGCTCCCTCAGGGCTGCGTGGAGATGATGTTATTCACAGGAGGCCAGTGGTGTAGTTCGCCGAGAGGATTCAGTCCATATATTTCCGAAAAACGCCTCCTTCACTTCGATGGCTGCCAGATCATTTGCGCGCTTCAAAGCTGCCTCGTGCGCATGCGCAGCGTCGTAGTGACGTTATTGCGCAATTTGGATTCCCTGACGCGTTTCGTCACCAGAGGGCGACTTTCTCAAAGGGCTGATGCTGAATGGACAAAGTTCCTGGTATTTAAAGCAGGTTGGTTCCTTAGCAACCCGTAATTGACAGAAAATAGATAAATTAACCTGTTAGATACTGACGGGGACTGAGAAGTCCCATAGAGAAGTCAGTATAAAATAATAATAACTGGCTCAACAATACTGGTTCATAATAAGGAGCATATGATAGAAGGAAAAGCAACTGACACAAGACCATAAGAGGCTGGACTTAAGGAAAATTAGGATATCACTAAATGTAATAGAAATATGTTAAAGAATATAAACGAATACAACTATAAATCAACTAAACTCACAATCCCTATGTCATCAATTACATAGGATTTTGAGGTAAGGAAACACTTACATAACATAGGAGTGTATATAATAACATTTAGACTCATTAATGCAGATACCAATTATTAATTATACATAATTACACATTAAAATAAAAAAATATATATAATAAGATTATATATGTAAAATCATTATATATGAAAATTAATTAATTAAACATAACTTCATATGAACCTATTAAACACTACATAAACACCTTAAATAGACCAGTATAATAGATGATTAATAAATAATTAACCATTCATAAGGCAAAAAAGATATAATATACTATTCAAGCCTACAAACAATCAATTCTCATAAATCACATGTATACCTGCATATACACATGTACATCCATATAAAGTGATGATACTCATAATTTGAAAAAATAATAATAATAATAATAACCATAAAAATGATCAAAAATATATAAAAAATATAAATGCATAAACACATATTAAACCGAGATGTGCATCAATATATACACATGCATATGTATATACAAATATCCCTAGACAGTTCAATAAGAAACATTCAGTTCAATTTATTGGTAAAAAATGTATATACACCAAAAAAGACCCCTAATAGATTTATATATCAAAGAGGCCCAGAATATGAGAAAGAGAGAGAGAATAAGTTTTTACCAAGGACAGACACATATTGGATGAAACCCGATAAAGGGAATATATGTGTAATAAACATTGTATGTTGAAATACAAAGGAAATAAAAATGATATATATATATTTTAGATTTGAGCTGTTTTGGTATGAACCAATATACTATATGGAGGAGAGGAATGGGAAGGGGGAGGGAAGGAAGGGGAAAAGGAGGGGGGGAGGGAAGAGGGAAGAAAGGAGATGGGAGTGGGGTGAGGGGGATGGGGGATCAGAAATTGGGGGGGAAAAAGACTGACAGGAAATACATCCCTATATAGAGCGTGGAGAGTCAAAAAAGAAAGAAGTCAAACCAGTGTACTAACATCCAGACACTCATTCAGTCCACCAGGGGTTAAAGTCCACAACTGGTGGATCCAAAAAGTTTCCTGTCGGCATAAGATCTTAAATCGATCGCCCCCTAAAGCACAAGGAGAAATGTGTTCTAGGCCCATTATTGTCATAGATTTTGGATCCTGATTATGTACAGATTTAAAGTGACGGGAAATGCTATTAGAAATAGTACCCTTTATGACACTTCTCCTGTGCTCCAGGAAGCGGGTGCAGAGAGGACGCGTGGTGCGGCCTATATAACGTTGACCGCAACCACACTGGATGCAGTACATATATATACACACAGTGTTCGACAATTAATGATAATCACACGCCCGTGGCGAGTGGATTTAGACCGCTGGCGAGCCGTTCTGCGGCTCTATTAATTTTCCCCTGCTCGCGCCAAAATTTTCAAAATTTAAAAAATAAATAATTCCTCTCGATCAACGAGAGTTACGACCGAGGTCCCCTGAGGCTCCCAAGATGGCCGCCAACCGCACGTGGACCGCCTGAAACAAGCTTCGCCGCACAATCACCAACCGGCGGGAGAACTGACGGGGATGCCCTAGATGGACGTCTGAGAGGGGAGCGGGGAGCGGACATGCTCCGGTGCAACCCTGACTCCGGCGTCGCCTCAGGTGAGCACGAAGGGCGAGCGGGAGGACGAGAGCTGTGTGCCGCAGCGGATTGGATGGGATGCCGGGGGGCGGGGCTTTAAAATGCCGGGCCGCAGGGGATTGTATGGGATGCCGGGGGCGGGGCTTTGACAAAAAAAAAGCAGTCGCAGGGGCGGCCAGGTGCTTTCCGCTCTCCCCTGCCTTCCCTCCCCCGGCTCCTCTTCCCTCGGCACCCCGGTTCTGCCTCCCTCCGTCTCCTCGGCCCTCCTTCTGGTTCCCGGCACTCCTTCCCCAGGCACCCCGGCTCTCCCTCGGCACTGCGGTTCTGCCTCCCTCCGGCTCCCTGGCTCCTCCCTCGACACCCCGGTTCTGCCACTCCCCGGCCCTCCCTCCGGTTCCAGGCATTCTTTCCCCAGGCACCCCAGCACTCCCTCTCCCCCCGGCTCGCTCTCCCCACCCGGAGCCCACTCACAGCCGCTCGCTAGCAGTGCGTTACCTGCTGCTAGTGAGCGCCTCCGTCAAACCAGCCGCCTCCGCCGAACCCGCAGCTACCTGAGGTAGGATACATATGCGGGGAGATGGGAGATGCAGAGTGGGGTCGGATGGGAGATGCAGAGGGGGGGGGGTGGATGGGAGAGGCAGAAGGGGGGCAGATGGGAGATGCAGAGGGGGGGCGGATGGGAGATGCAGAGGGGGGCGGGAGAGAGAGGTGGGAGATGCAGGGGGGGACAGAGAGATGGGAGATGCAGGGGGGGACAGAGAGATGGTAGATGCAGGAGGGACGAGAGAAAGAGATGGGAGATGCAGGCAGGGGGGAGAGAAAGAGATGGGAGATGCAGGGGGGGAGAAAGAGATGGGAGATGCAGGGGGGGGAGAGAAAGAGATGGGAGATGCAGGGGTGGGGAGAGAGATGGGAGATGCAGGGGGAGAGAAAGAGATGGGAGATGCAGGGGGGGAGAGAGGTGGGAGAAGCAGGGGGGGACAGAGAGATGGGAGATGCAGGGGGGGACAGAGAGATGGTACATGCAGGAGGGACGAGAGAAAGAGATGGGAGATGCAGGCAGGGGGGAGAGAAAGAGATGGGAGATGCAGGGGGGGAGAAAGAGATGGGAGATGCAGGGGGGGGGAGAGAAAGAGATGGGAGATGCAGGGGTGGGGAGAGAGATGGGAGATGCAGGGGGGAGAGAAAGAGATGGGAGATGCAGGGGGGGAGAGAGATGGGAGATGCAGGGGGGGGGGGAAGAGATGGGAGATGCAGGGGGGAGAAAGAAAGGGGAGATGCAGGGGGGGGGGAGAAAGAGATGGGAGATGCATGGGGGGGAGAGAAAGAGATGGGAGATGCAGGGGGGAGAAAGAGATGGGAGATGCAGGGGGGGGAGATAAAGAGATGGGAGATGCAGGGGGGGAGAGAAAGAGATGGGAGAAGCATGGGGGGGAGAGAAAGAGATGGGAGATGCACTCAATCATCTGCCATCCAATCACCCCGCCACCCCACCCAATCAACCCCTCTGTCTCTCTCTCGCCCTCTGTCTCTCTCTCGCCCTCTGTCTCTCTCTCGCCCTCTCTCTCTCTCTCTCTCTCTCACCCCCCCTCTCTCTCTCTCTCTCTCTCACCCCCTCTCTCTCACACCCTCTCTCTCTCTCACCCCTCTCTCTCTCACCCCTCTCTCTCTCACTCACTCTCTCTCTCTCTCTCTCTCTCACCCCCCCTCTCTCTCTCTCCCCATCTCTCTCTCACCCTCTCTCTCTCTCACCATCACCCTCTCTCTGTGTCTGTCTCACACTCTGTTTCTGGATCTCTTATTTACCCTATATATCTTAACTGCCCTATACTACACCGAAATAACCTACACTGCTTTATTCCAGCTCTGATTCAAGCTTCACACGGAAGACATCAGAACCCCCCCTAACCCAGAAGACAGGTAAGAAACACCTCCCCTCCAATGTATAATATTGCGGGAATGAGGGTACCTGGACATTAAGGGACTGCGGATCAGGTAAGATCCCAGGCGGGATTGCTGCTTTAGATATTGTGAAGCGGGGACATCAAGACACTGGTTAAGGGGTTCAGGAAACTAGTCATTCACACCTGGCTTTTATTTCTAGATCATACATTTACACACACACACACACACACACACACACACACACACACACACACACACACACACACACACACACACACACACACACACACACACACACACACACACACACACACACGTAACAAGGACTAATTGTAGTATAATGAAATACAATAAATACATTTATGTCAAAAACGAATGTTGTTATGACTAGGAATTTATTAAATGTATTTTATTTATATATTTTATTTTAAAGCGGGGTTGGGGGCGGGACTGGGGGCGGGACTAGGTGGCGAGTAATTTTTTTGGTTGGGCGAGTAGATTTTTGGGTAATTTGTCGAACTGTCAGGGTCGCCTAGACCTCCTGCCTAGCCATAGCTCCTTGTCCACTGGTTGTGCTGCTGCCTTCTGTTGGCTCTGGGTTCCTCTGTCTGTCTGTCTTCTTGTTGCTTCTGTCTCTGTCCTTATAGCTTGCTTCCTGTCTGTTGCTTTTGCCTTTGCTTGAAGTCAGACTCCTTCAGTATTGCATATGCCTCTGATCCTGATCTGTTTTCTGTACCTGTACCATAGAAGTCTGTTCACAGTAAAAGCCCTTGCTGGTAATCTGGCTTCTCCCTGTTTGTTCCTGTTCTCAGTCCCTGCCCCCAGACCTGTCCTTGCTCCCCTGTCCTGTTCCAGTCTCCTCGTTGCTGACCTCTGCATGTTACCTGACTTCGCTACCTGCCGCCTGCCTCGGACCTCTGCTTGTTACCTGACGTCACTACCTGCCGCCTGCCTCGGACCTCTGCTTGTTTCCTGACTGCGCTGTCTGCCGCCTGCCTCGGACCCTCTGATTGTGACCCCTACTACGCTTCCTGCTGTTCCGGCCACCGAGATCCTACCCGCCACAGGAGTCTCCCGTGACAGAAAGCAAAGGCCACTTCTGGATCTCGCTGGAACAGATTCTTCTTCTGTCTACACCCTTTCCTGCCTGCTGCAGCAGACCACATCCGCATGGTTGAAGATAAGTACTTTCGTTTCTTTTTTGGAAAGATCCCTGTTGGGAAGGTTTTTTTTTTGCTGCTAAGTGTTCTGCAAGAAGTATTGCGTTCATAACGAAAAAACATTTTTGCTGAGACTAAAACTGTTGCTGCAGAGACTATTGCAGCTTTCTTTGAGATTTTTCTTTTTGTGCAGTGCCTGGGTTAACCCTTGCAGTACCTGTTGCCACCTTTTTAGACTCTGACTTTTCATTTCCTGGATAAGGCTTGTCTCTGCATCACTGGTTGGACCACTGCTGTTCACAGGGTTCCCATTTCAAAAGACAAGAGTGCTTCTATTATTTTGTTACTGCATACTGTGATTTTTCCTGCAATCTGTAGTTTTTCATGATTGGTTCTAAGTTTTCAGGTTTACCTGCAAGTTCCCCTAAAGTTTGTTTCTCTTACCATATAATATCCCTACGCCTGATATCAAAGGTTTCAGATTTGACAGCAGGGTTCTCTGTCTGATATTCCTATGTCCGATGTCAAAAGTTTCAAATCTCAACCCAGGGGGAGCATGTAGAGAAAAACACAACAAAGAAAAAACACACTGAGTGCAGACAATAATGTTCAGGTGTGAAATATTGTGATGCTTGGCCCCTATGTGCTGCCTACTCACAGAATGTCAGTAGGATAGGTACAGTGGCGGGATATGTAGAGTCTGGTGGGTCCCTCTGGACGTGGACGGGAAGCAGCTGGGACTGGGATGTCAGTAGCACGTGTACATGGAAAGATAAAGACAGACCTCCATGGTGCAGATCAATGGTATACAGATAAACTTTATGTAATAATAAAAATGTGCACTCACAATGTTTAAAATAAATACAGGCGTTTTGTCACTATATAAGTGATAGGAAGGTAAGGGTGGTTGCCGCAGCTCACCGCACCGCCGATATCCCGGACAGGTCTTTTCCGCAGGCTCCCTGTGTCCCCCTCTACATCATAACAGTGTGGGGATCTCCTCCTGCGGTGTCTCCGGCGCGACGCGTCACTTCCGGTGGACACGATCAACTCTGTCGCGTCACTTCCGGTTCGGCAGCAGATTGACAGCTCGCGGGCACCAATCCTCTCACCTCCTGGGCGGGTCCACTCTACGCGTTTCGCTAATGAAATGGCTGGCTTCGTCAGGAGTATGGACCCCCCCCCTTTAATGTTAACTTATATACCTTGTTTAATTGCTGGTATTATTAACCCCTGCAGTGCTGGTGTGAGGTCTATGAGCATGGTTGGATGCATTCACATTGTCATTGTAAAAGACCAGGGTTAAAGTTGGGGGAATTATAATATACAAGTCCAACAAAATATAATAAAATAATTAAATAATTAAATAATTAAAATTAGGCTGTTTTGAGTGGGGGGAAGATAAGAAGTATACAAAAAGCGCAAAAGAAATAATTTAAAATGTATAGACTAGAAAAATATCAAAAAATATATATACTAATCAAAAATGTGTATATTATTATTTGAAAACTTTATTTTAATATAAAAATATTTTTAAAAGCATAAAAATGTTTTTATAAAGTTCAGTGGTGTAGATAGATCTAAGTCCATCTGCATAATAATGAGGATGTGAATACATCCCAAGGCAATGCTCCAGCACACTAAATGATCAGCATAGTTATAGCTCTTGTTAAAGGGATAGTGTAGTAGCAGCATGGAGATTCATTACAATCCTACTGGTTGGGTTATGATAATTATGCTTAATGCACATATTTATATAATACTTCAAAAACCTCTGATCCTTTCTGAACCGGACCTAATACACAAGATCTTACTAACTTACACTAAGATTAAAAAATATATATTTATAAAAAACATATAAACGACGCATATGGTAACGGAGTCTTCTTGTTCACCTACGGAGGGAAGGGGTGAATGGAAAGGAACGAAAGCCACATTAGAATACATATAACAATACATATAAGGTTCATATAAAATTCATATAAAAATCATATAAAATTAATGCAAGGATTTTATTTCAGAAAGGGGGCCACGTCTATTTCCATGTTTAGGCCTCTGGGATGGAGGGATCTCAATTTATGGATCCAGAAGGACTCTCTTTTGATAAGTTCTAAGTTCCTATCTCCTCCATGCCAGTGCTGTTTGACCAATTCTATGGGCATATACGTTAGTCCTTTGGGATCCCCCTGATGTTTTTCTAAGAAATGGTTCGGAACACTATGAGTGACTAGTTGCCTCTTAATGCTGCTAAGGTGTTCCAGTATCCTGGTTCTTACTGGTCTTTCTGTTTTGCCCACGTACTGCAACTTGCACGGGCACTCAAGGACATAGATTACGTGATCTGTCCTGCATGTCAAACATGATTCTATCTGAAAAACTTCATTCGTCACATTTGAACAAAACTCAGTTTTTTTATCTGTTTTGAATTCACGTGCCCTGCATTTGTTGCAGCCAAAAAAAACTTTTCCCGTTTGGAGCCAGCTATCAGGATTCGTGTCACTCTTTCTCAGTGCACTTGGTGCCAATCTGTTTTTGAGGTTATTTGCCCTTCTGAAGATGACATTCGGCTTCTCAGGAATGGCATTACCAAAATGGGGTCATTTCTGAGAATGTCCCAGTGTTATGAATAATGTTCCTTATAACCTTAGCTTCCCCACTGTAATTTGTGAGGAAAGCAAAGTCAAATTTCTCATTTCTCTCTTTCTTCTTTTCCTTTGTTTTTAGTAAATCCTCACGATTAATACCCTCCACTCTCCTTATTTCATTGTCCAGCTTCTCTTCCCTATATTCTTTCTCTATAAATCTTTTTTTGAGATACTCTGCCTGTTCGCGATACATGGTATTATCACTACAGTTCCTTTTTAGCCTAGTAAACTGTCCAGGAGGTACACCATCCATCCACCTGGGCAGGTGACAGCTTGATCTTAATATATAGTTGTTTTTGTCAGTTTCTTTAAAGTAGGTTTTTGTTTTAATTTTGTTTTCTTCAATAAAGATTACAAGGTCTAAAAAATTAACACTTGATTGGCTGGAACTGCTAGTGAATTTTAGATTGTTCTCGTTCACATCTAGAGATGCTAAAAACCTTTCAAGGGATTCCTGAACCCCCCTCCATATCAGGAACACATCATCGATGAAACGGCGCCAGAGGACAAGATTCTCCCCCAGAATGCCACCAGGCCAGATCTTATCATCCTCCCAAACGGCCATAAATAGGTTAGCATAACTGGGGGCGAACCTTGTCCCCATCGCCGTTCCACACCTTTGAAGATAATACTCTTCTCCGTACCAAAAGAAATTATGATTTAAAATAAATCTAATGCTATCTATAATAAAACCAATCTGTGTCTCAGTTAGGTCCTTGTCCCTAGATAGTACCTGTTTAATCGCTCTACACCCTTTTTCATGTTCTATTACTGTGTAGAGCGATGAAGTTTTTCAGATAGAATCATGTTTGACATGCAGGACAGATCACGTAATCTATGTCCTTGAGTGCCCGTGCAAGTTGCAGTACGTGGGCAAAACAGAAAGACCAGTAAGAACCAGGATACTGGAACACCTTAGCAGCATTAAGAGGCAACTAGTCACTCATAGTGTTCCGAACCATTTCTTAGAAAAACATCAGGGGGATCCCAAAAGACTAACGTATATGCCCATAGAATTAGTCAAACAGCACTGGCGTGGAGGAGATAGGAACTTAGAACTTATCAAAAGAGAGTCCTTCTGGATCCATAAATTGAGATCCCTCCATCCCAGAGGCCTAAACATGGAAAAAGACGTGGCCCCCTTTCTGAAATAAAATCCTTGCATTAATTTTATATGATTTTTATATGAATTTTATATGAACCTTATATGTATTGTTATATGTATTCTAATGTGGCTTTCGTTCCTTTCCATTCACCCCTTCCCTCCGTAGGTGAACAAGAAGACTCCGTTACCATATGCGTCGTTTATATGTTTTTTATAAATATATATTTTTTAATCTTAGTGTAAGTTAGTAAGATCTTGTGTATTAGGTCCGGTTCAGAAAGGATCAGAGGTTTTTGAAGTATTATATAAATATGTGCATTAAGCATAATTATCATAACCCAACCAGTAGGATTGTAATGAATCTCCATGCTGCTACTACACTATCCCTTTAACAAGAGCTATAACTATGCTGATCATTTAGTGTGCTGGAGCATTGCCTTGGGATGTATTCACATCCTCATTATTATGCAGATGGACTTAGATCTATCTACACCACTGAACTTTATAAAAACATTTTTATGCTTTTAAAAATATTTTTATATTAAAATAAAGTTTTCAAATAATAATATACACATTTTTGATTAGTATATATATTTTTTGATATTTTTCTAGTCTATACATTTTAAATTATTTCTTTTGCGCTTTTTGTATACTTCTTATCTTCCCCCACTCAAAACAGCCTAATATTAATTATTTAATTATTTAATTATTTTATTATATTTTGTTGGACTTGTATATTATAATTCCCCCAACTTTAACCCTGGTCTTTTACAATGACAATGTGAATGCATCCAACCATGCTCATAGACCTCACACCAGCACTGCAGGGGTTAATAATACCAGCAATTAAACAAGGTATATAAGGTAACATTAAAGGGGGGGGTCCATACTCCTGACAAAGCCAGCCATTTCATTAGCGAAACGCGTAGAGTGGACCCGCCCAGGAGGTGAGAGGATTGGTGCCCGCGAGCTGTCAATCTGCTGCCGAACCGGAAGTGACGCGACGGAGTTGATCGTGTCCACCGGAAGTGACGCGTCGCGCCGGAGACACCGCAGGAGGAGATCCCCACACTGTTATGGTGTAGAGGGGGACACAGGCAGCCTGCGGAAAAGACCTGTCCGGGATATCGGCGGTGCGGTGAGCTGTGGCAACCACCCTTACCTTCCTATCACTTATATAGTGACAAAACGCCTGTATTTATTTTAAACATTGTGAGTGCACATTTTTATTATTACATAAAGTTTATCTGTATACCATTGATCTGCACCATGGAGGTCTGTCTTTATCTTTCCATGTACACGTGCTACTGACATCCCAGTCCCAGCTGCTTCCCGTCCATGTCCAGAGGGACCCACCAGACTCTACATATCCCGCCACTGTACCTATCCTACTGACATTCTGTGAGTAGGCAGCACATAGGGGCCAAGCATCACAATATTTCACACCTGAACATTATTGTCTGCACTCAGTGTGTTTTTTCTTTGTTGTGTTTTTCGCTACATGCTCCCCCTGGATTGAGAAAATACCTATTGATCATCTGGGACCAGTCAAGACAGTCCCTTCCAGAGGGTCTGAGCAAGGGGTTACAACTTACAGCATCCACACACTTTATTCGAGCAAATGCCCAGTTTGTACCTGGCAGATACCTGGAATGCGCCGCTCCTCACCTCTGACAAGCCCCGTTGCGTTTGCCTTCCCAGCCACGGTTCATGCCTGGCTGACGGGGGCCTGATCTGTTAAATGATAATGATCAGGATTTAATAGGCTGCAATGCTTCGCGTGTCCACCAGATGGCATAAATTCATGAATTGTAATGCAGTATATATATATACAGTACTGTATATACACAGTATATATATATATATATATATACTGTATAACAACAACCCCTATAAGCCCTAACATACAGTACTGTACACATACAGTACTGTATATGCACATACATAAATGATACTACTGTATGGGCGGCGGGGGCGAGATGTGTTTGCAGCAGAAAGAGATCCGCTGCTCTCTCTCTGCGCAAACATCGGCACATTAAAAATTATTTTAAATACATTTTTATTGATAGTGTACATGTGCAGGGGGTCTCCAGAGCTGAACCGCGTTGGTTTCAGGTCTGGAGACCCCCTGCTCCCCGAGATACAGCCCCCTTTATGAGGTGCCGGTATCCCTCTGCTTGGTTTAAAGGTCCCGATCACGTGATCGCGGCCTGTAAACCAAGCAGAGCAGAGGGATACCGGCACCCCCTAAAGGGGCCTGTATCTCGGGGAGCAGGGGGTCTCCAGACCTGAAACCAGTGCGGTTCTGCTCTGGAGACCCTCTGCACATGTACAGTATCAATAAAACACATACAGTATACAGTATAAATAAACACTCGTTCTTTACCTTAGCGGCTATGCGCTATGGTAAAGAAGCAGCATTTCTGTATTTTAATAATATTGTACAGTGAGCAGGGGGTTCCCTGAGCCAGAAATTAATGCTCAGGGACCCCCCCTGCTCCTGCTCAATATTATTAAAAATACAGAAATGCTGCTTCATTACCATAGCGGATAGCCGCTAAGGCAATGAAGGGGTTAACCCACCGTGCCCGCTTTATTGTGGGTAGTGGGGATGGGTGAGGGGGGTATTTGGCCATTGGTGTGAGTTTAGGACTTGAGGGGGGGGGTTGCGGGTGCACTTAACCCCTTCACGACCGTAGCAGTTAATACCGCTACGGTCATGAAGGAGTTAAGCCCTCCCGCTACCCCCCCGCAAGCCCTAAACAAGCACCGTTGGGGCTAATACCCCATTCACCCACCCCTGCTACCCACAATAAAAAAAATACACACACACAGCAGCCGCCAAAAAATAAATAAATAACTCTAAATAAATAAATAAATAAATGACAATAAATACATTTGAAATACATTTTTATTGATAGTGTACATGTGCAGGGGGTCTCCGGAGCTGAACCGCATTGGTTTCAGGTCTGGGGACCCCCTGCTCCCCGAGATACAGCCCCCTTTAGGGGGTGCCGGTATCCCTCTGCTTGGTTTAAAGGGCCCGACCACGTGATCGCGGCCTGTAAACCAAGCAGAGCAGAGGGATACCGGCACCCCCTAAAGGGGCCTGTATCTCGGGGAGCAGGGGGTCCCCAGACCTGAAACCAGTGCGGTTCTGCTCTGGAGACCCTCTGCACATCTACACAATCAATAAAAATGTATTTTAAATGTATTTATTTATATTCATTTATTTATTTATTTATTTAGATTTATTTATTAATTGTGCTGCTGCTGCAAGTCCTAAACTCACACCAAGGGCCAAACACCCCCCTCACCCCCAATAAAAAAAATTCACGCACAGCAGCCCCACAATTAATAAATAAATCTAAATAAATAAATAAATACATGAAGAGAAATAAATATATACTGTATATATATACTGGATATATATACAGTACTGTATATATATAATAACAATCCCTATACATATACAGTATATACTGTGTATATATATACTGTATACATATATATATATCTATATATATATATATATATAGATATATATATAGATATATACAGTATACAGTATATATACACACAGATGATGAACCAGTATACAAATACATGTAGAATGGTTATCAAAATCATACTGTCCTACAAATAACGCTTCTCTATACAGACAATAATAATAATCCATTTAATAATCCTAACTGATTTTACAATATAAAACATAACATTCCAATCCACACAGTACATTGCATTTACTTTGTATAAATAATGCATAAAATCTATGCACCATATACATTCTGCAAATGAATGTTAACAATATAATTGCAAGCTACTCTACCAGTAAATACAAACACTTCCAAACAAGTCAACTATTTTAACCAATCAAGTAAACAAAAATCAATATATACTGTAAGTACCAACCAGAAAACAAAATTTAAAACCAAAGCTAACCCTTACAATACCAAGGATTACATTTATCTAATTGTAAAAAACCTTATACTTTATACACAGCATTGCAATAAACAAAATACATGATGAACAATACAGTACATTCCCTGTATCTCCCTGCCTTCAGTGTAATCTGTTTAAAGCCCCCTCCCCCCTAATGTTTCTGTTAAACAGATTACACTGAAGGCAGAGAGATGTAAAGGCCTAAAGGCCTAAAGCCCCCTCCCCCCTAATGTTTCTGTTAAACAGATTACACTGAAGGGAGAAAGATGTAAAGGCCTAAAGGCCTAAAGCCCCCTCCCCCCTAATGTTTCTGTTAAACAGATTACACTGAAGGGAGAGAGATGTAAAGGCCTAAAGCCCCCTCCCCCC
>NW_027456646.1:0-13556 GCF_040206685.1 Ascaphus truei | reverse complement strand
GTTTTTATTGTTCTATAAACCGAATTGTTATACTTTAATGCACTAGGTGTGCGCCTGTTTTTTTCTTTTCTTTTTCATAGGTATCAACAGGGAGTAGTGATCCCTTCTTAACGGGCTGCCTATTACCTGGATGCGTTCATTTGGAACAGGACTCTGTGTTTTTTAAGGTTTTCTATGGATTTTATCCATTGTTTTTACTTACTCCAATTTTACACAATTTTTTCAATATTTTTTACTATTAAAGTATTACTATATTGTTTTATATTTTTTAATATTTTTTTAAATGTTATACCTTAAGTTAACATAGGTTTTTAAATTTATATACCCATCTTTGCCACCCCATTGGTTGTATTTCACAGTTAGGTAGACTTTATCACATATATATATATATATATATATATATATATATATATATATATATATATATATATATATATATATATATATATATATATATATATATATATATATATATATATATATATATGTATATATATATATATATGTATATATATATATATATATATATATATATATATATATATATATATATATATATATATATATATATATATATATATATAGACATATGGAGACCAGGGGATCCTGATAGCCAAAAAGAGACAGCACACTGCAGGTATGGTATCAAAAAAGTGTATTCAGTAACACAAGGCCGCCAATGTTTCGGTCCTCCCAACGGGACCTTCCTCAGGGCAGTGCAGGACCGAAACGTTGGCGGCCTTGTGTTACTGAATACACTTTTTTGATACCATACCTGCAGTGTGCTGTCTCTTTTTGGCTATCAGGATCCCCTGGTCTCCATATGTCTACATACTCTCTATGGGACAAGCATCTGCCTCCTGCAACAAAACCGTGAGTGCTAATCTCCATACCTGACTATATATATATATATATATATATATATATATATATATATATATATATATATATTTAGCACTAATACAGAAAATACGTCCGGGAGCCCCTTAAGTGTTGGGACCCCATGTATAGTGGTTACGCTCCTACCATGCAGAGGACCCAGTTCCTCTTAGTGGATGGTCCCACTGTAGACCATTGGTTGGGAGAGGGCTAATTCTCCTCAGAAGAAACAGCAGAGGCCCTGTCAAATCAAAGATTTTGATGGTGGGTGCTTAAGAAGCCTGACCCTACGTTTTTTAAGTAGAAATTATAGACTCCTTCCCGTTGGAAATAAAATATTGTCAGTCTGAGTCTCTCCTTCTTGGGTTTGAGATGTGTCGTCAGCTCCACAGGGGGCTCAAGAGAAACACCAGGCCTCAAGTCTGAGAACAGGCCTAGGTACCATCCAGAAAGTCTTGGACCTGAGACAAAAGAATGTACCTGCTGTATGACCATCTGCAGTGACTACAATAAAGAAGTCCCTGTTTTATATACCTCCTGCCTAAGTCTACTGTATACTGGGGGGAGACTATGGCAGAGTGGTTCCACTGTGGGGCCTGTCTTCAGCCAAGCTGGAGCCTACAGTGGATGGAGGCGCTTGCATCAAGAGAGGAATAAAGCCTGAAACATACAAAAGCCTGTCCTGTTATCCCCACAACATTGTGGACCCTCAGATCTCCTGCAGCCTACATGTTCAATGCACCAACTCACACCTGGTAGCCAGCCAATCTCGCCATGGGGGGGGAGGGAAGCGGCGCTACACATGGGATCCAGCAATAAGGAGGTTAAACTCCTAGCTAGGCAAGCAGCTAGGATGTGTTTGTTAACTGCTGAGACTGCCCCCAACCAGCAGCTGTTCAAAGGAGCCTACCACTGTGAGAAGTGTTTGCAAAGGCTTTAAATAGCAGTCAGCAGCCTGATAGAACTGAGCCTCACCCCAATCAGCAAGGACGCTGGTTGGAACAATTCCCAGGCCTCCTGGACACAGGGCCTGTTGTCTGGATCAAGCTCACAGCCTGAGAGAGTCAAGAGAGAGACTTCGGGTCAAAGGGTGGAGGAGATTCACTTGGGGGCAGTTAGACCTAAGTGACCTGCCATATTATACTGAGAGGTGGCTCGTAAGGTGCCTAACATTTGGGTTTTGCCCGGCCAGGCTGGTACCTGTAAACTGCTAAAATTTAGTAGAGCTGATTTAGCCATTATCCACTGTAACGGGTGACAGGCACTTTTAATACCTGGATCCTTTGATTAAGCAAAGAGAAGAGGTAAAATAAATTGTGATTTATTTACAGAATGAACACACACACATTAGTTTACAATTACACTTGAAATACACTTAATGGGACAACGGCAAACGAAAAATCTTCTTCCCAAAACGAAATCTTGGAAACAAATGCCTCTAGGAGCAATTTCCCAGGAGTGAGAGTTACTCGCAAACAGAGCTGGACACAGTCTTTGGTCAGTGGTACCAGTCGCAATCACTGTGTACTCCGCTGAAACTGCTTTGTTCGTTCTGCCGCTGTAGTATTGGATCTTGGTACACCAGTTCTTACGAAATCTTTAAGCTTGTTATGAATCTTGTAGAATTTTAGAACTGTAGATGGAACTAATTCCTGATGGGTTGCACGGATTCTTAACTAGTGCAACCAATCTCTCTGTGGGAATACGTTTTCCCACCTATCCTGGAGTTGCCAATACTTTGGAAACTTGGCAGAGGGGCTTCTCATTTTGCTAAGGGAATTTGCGAACCTCGCACCTTTGCCTCTTAGCATATGAGACCAAAACCCCTTACTTGCGACATTTTGTCTGAGCTGGCCAGACATCTGGCCCATTTGCCAGGATATTTACTAAGATGGGGATACTTGCATTACCCCTTCCCACTTAACACCTTAGTCGGCCGAAGCCTTTTAACTCTGGACTTTTCAGACATCTTAGCTCTGAGCCAGCGGGGTGTCTTAGAAGTCCGGGTAAAATATGCATCGCTTACCTCGCAGGAATTTCCTGCTATGCATTTCTAAAGTACAGTGATTACAAATTCAGTGTTTCCTCTGTTTTGGCCGTCTGAAAGATAATACCTTATGCCTATACTGTTTTAACAATTAAAATAGGGGGACTTTCATTCATCAATTTTTATATAAATTTATAAAAATTGCGCTATATACTTTTTCATGCTTTTACCCAACGAGCAATCACAGCAAATCTCAACGCTATGAGCTTCCTAGCCAAAGTTAGCTAAAAGCCGTGTACTGTGCTGCGGCCTACTGAATTTTAAAACATTTTTTTTTTTGCACGGTAAAAGGGAAACACTGCTACAGTAATACATTTCATATTTAGAAATAACATTATTCTCGCCATCTTATACCTGGTGGGAGACACCCAGACATTTTTATTACAATCACAGGTTTACTGCCATTATTGGGTCACAGAGCTGACAATCTACAATTCCCCAATAAGGCTCAGGGGCACCCAGCCGGGCACAATACTTTTATTTACTGGCCTGGTTACCCTTCACCGTCACATCCACCGCTACAGACAGTATACCATGGGTATGAGTTTCAAGATGTGTCGGGACCCATTATAGACGAGATCAAGGACAATAGGTCCAAATGGCTAAAACAAGCGGTGCTGGAGTACTTACGATCCAAAACTACCCAACAGGAATTTATTAATGAGACCAGGGTCTGCACTATTATGAGGGAGTGGTGTGTGAGCAGGAGTATCTTTAAAAATTCAGTAGAACTTCTCCAGGTGCCAGATCCCCCGAAAATATACTTTGTGTGGACCAAAGATCTTTTTTTTTTTTTTTCAACTTTATTTTTATTAGTTTTTTGTGCATACACATCATAGCGTACAGAATATTGTCAAGTGTTTCAGGTATACACCAAACTTACAGGAACAATTTACGAAGAACGGACGGACATTGGGGGGACCACAGGACAGGACAAAGACCGACTGACAACATCTAGGGACAGGGCAAAAAGGGGAAGGATGGCGGGGAGGGGGGGGGGTAGGGATGGGGGGGGCGGCCTGGGAGAATCGCTGTTCCCTCGTTTCTCAGGAGTCCTGCACCACAACTGCCGTTGCTCTGCTCCAGTCCACCTCTCAGAGAAGCCTAAACCCGGTTCACCTCCGTTTTTCGATGATCATTAAATCGGTCCACCGCTATACCTCGGGGGGAGCCCTACTGTCAGATCGTCCCGTCGAGCTCCCCGCCCGACATCCAAGGAGAGCCCACCTATCTCTATCAAAGCCATATTGTGGCCTCATTCATCCCCTGAATATCAGTCTGAGCAAGCCATAATGACCATACTTTTTCAAATTTGTCGGCTGAGTCGTTAACTAAACTCGTTAACTTCTCCATTCTGCAAATGAACCAAATTCTGTTTCTGATTTTATCAATAGACGGAATCGCATTCTGATTCCACAGTGCTGCGGTCTCGCACCTCATAGCGGTAGCAAAATGTGCTATCAGCTTGTTACCCGATCTAGATACCTCGTTTGTAGGTTTACCTAATAAAAATAGCCACGGGTCCAGCTGGATTTTGAGCCCTAAAAAGATCCTCTGCAGCCAATCTCGGATCTGGGTCCAGACCGGCACTAATCTCGGGCAAGACCACAGCATGTGCACCAGATCCCCCTGTTCCCCGCACAGCCTGGGGCAGAGCGGGGAAGCACCCCTGACGAATTTAGCTAATCTGATTGGGGTGAGATACCACCTTAATAATACCTTATATGAGTTCTCCTTCAATGTCGTGCATATGGAGCTTGAGGCCGCAGCTTTAAACACCGCGGCCCAGTCCTCGTCCTCTAGTTGAGCCTGGAGATCCTCTTCCCATTGTGCCATGAAACGGGGTTTGACTGTCCTGTCTGAGTCAGTATTCACCACCTCTCTGTACAAGGCAGAGATCAGCCCCCGCGTGTCTGCTCCGCGCACGCAGAGCTGTTCGAATTTAGTCAACGGTGGTCTCACCGGGTGTGCGTTATAGAATGCCCGAACCTGGAGGTACCTCATGAAATCAGTGTTAGGTAAGTCCGTTTCTGACTGTAATAGTTCAAAAGATTTGATCTTGCCCTTAACCTCCAGGTCCTTCAATCGACTAATCCCTAATTGCCGCCAGAGCGGGAAGCATTTTTCTGCCAGCCCAGGAGCAAAGTTCGGGTTGCCATATAAAGGAGCCATCAGTGTGTGTTTGGAGGTCAAAGAGCAGCTACTTTTAGAAGCCTCCCAGACCGAGAGTGAGTTGCGCACAGAGGACAGAGGAATGAGCACATCCTTCACCCGTGTCCTCGGGTACCAGATCAGGTCCCTGAGCTCCAGCGGGACGCACACCTCCCTCTCCAGTGCCACCCACCTCCTGAGCCCCGGGTCCCCATGCCACTGCGTGATTTGGCACAATTGTGCCGCTTTGTAGTAGGATATGACGCTCGGAACTGCCAGGCCACCAGCTTCCTTAGCTTTCTGCATAATTTTTACTTTAATCCGTGGTTTTTTATCTTTCCAAATAAATTGAGAAATAGCTTTTTGGAGCCCTGCAATGTCTGCTCTATCCACGGCAACCGGGAGAGTTTGGAACAGATATAGAATTCGGGGAAGGATGTTCATCTTGACACTATAGATCCTCCCCAACCAAGAAATACCATATGCCTTCCACTCCTGTAGCTCTTTTTTGAGAGTCCTCAACAGTTTGGGATAATTTGCCGAATATAAGGAGCTCGTCTTTTTGGTGATCTGCACTCCTAGGTATTTCATGGAGGAGGGGCGCCATCTAAACTCAAAGTTGAGTTCTATCAGCTTCTCCATTTCTCTTGGCATGTATAGGCTTAGGGCCTCTGATTTAGATTGATTTATTTTGAAACAAGAGATCTGGGCAAAACGCTCTAGAAGCTCGAACAGATTGGGCAACGAAATGAGCGGCTTGGCCAGGGTTAGAATAATATCATCCGCGTACAGAGCCACTTTGTGCTCCTGCGAATGAATCTGTACCCCAGAGATATCAGCGTTCCTCCGAATATGTGCTGCGAGTGGTTAGATGCATAAGGCGAATAGCAGGGGCGAAAGCGGACATCCCTGTCTCGTACCACTTTTAATTGGGAATAGTTCCGAGGGGAATCCCTGGTGAACCACCCTGGCTGAAGGTGCCGTGTATAATGCCTTAACAGCCTGTTGGAATATGCCTCCAAACCCAAACGCGCCAAGCGTGGACTCCAGGTATGGCCAATCAATCCTGTCAAAGGCCTTTTCCGCATCTAAGCTTAGGGCTATACCCCGAATCTCGTTGGCTCCCATAAAGTCTATTATATCCACAATTCTCCTAGTATTGTCGGCCGCTTGTCTACCTCTAATGAAGCCAACTTGATCCGGGTGGATGAGCCCTGGCAGGATTATATTTAATCTATTGGCCAGTAATTTAGAGTAGATTTTTACATCTGTGTTAATTAATGATATTGGCCGGTAACTTTGGCAGCTAGTGGGATCTTTGTCCTCTTTATGGATTACTGAAATCGACGCCTGGAGCATCTGTCCCGGGAAGGGCTCCCCTGCTAATACTCCATTAAACAGCTGGAGCATGTGCGGAGCCAGAACTCCGATAAATTTTTTATAGTACAGGTTGGAGAACCCATCCGGGCCTGGGGCTTTTGATGCTTTTAAGTTTTTTACTACCGCCTCTAATTCTTCCCTTGTGAAGTCTCGTTGAAGAGCCTCTCGCTCCCTTCTGTTCACTTGTGGCAAGTCTGCATCCGCTAGGAATTTCTGTAGATTACTACTTGTCCTAGCATTGTGTACCACCTTCTCTCCATTATATAGCTGTGCGTAGAATTTCGCGAACTCCCCTACTATGACTTTAGGGTTTGAGGAACTCTGGCCTCCAACTGTCTTAATTGATTGAATATTAAAATTTGGTTTCCGATTACGGAGTCTGGTGGCTAGCATAGTGTCCGGTTTATTAGCTTTCTCATAGAACTTCCTCTGCGTCCAACTCATGTCTTTCTCCGCTTGGGAAGTAAGGAGGAGGTTTAGCTGAATTCTAACATCCTTCAACTCCTTTAGAGCATCATCTCTACCTGTCCGGTTATGTAGAATAGAGAGCTCATGTAACCTGTGATATAGCTGGGATAATTTGGCTTCCTTTTTCTTTTTCCTATTTGCAGCTATCCCGATTAGTACCCCCCGAATCGTGGCCTTATGAGCCTCCCATAACAGTGATTGGGACTCCACACTGCCACTATTTATCCGGAAATAATCTGATATTTCAGACTTCACTTTGTTTTGTATATCCGGGATTTTAATTATTGATTCATTTAGCTTCCAGTTTGCTCCTGGTCTGGCACTACCAAATTGAATGCATCTCAGCTCTACTGATGCATGGTCCGACCAAGTGATATCATGTATGCTTGTATCGGAAATTTGTGGGACCATTCTGCTCGATACAAAGAAGTGGTCAATCCTACTGTAGCTGTCATGTGGGTGGGAGTAGAAAGAATAACTGCGGTCTCCCTGGTGCTGCTCTCTCCAGATGTCCACCAGGCTAATCTGTTTGAGGCCTCTCAGTAGTGGGATATTCCCCTCTCTCTTATTTGTTTTCTGGGACGTGGTTCTATCTACACTCGCGTTCATGACTGTGTTAAAGTCGCCACCCAGAACTATTTGTCCCTCGGCCCATAGCTGAAGCTTCTGAAAAAATGCGTTGTAAAAGTCTGATTGACCTTCATTTGGCGCATATATACACGCTAACGTCATTCTGACCTGCTTAAGGATCCCGATCAGAACTAGGTATCTCCCCTTCGAGTCCCTTTTAACCTTTTCAACCTGGAAGGGGGTGTTATTTTGAAACAGAATAGCTACACCTTTCTTTTTCGCCTCCCCTGATGCTAGGAAAAACTTTCGGAAGTTAGAATCGAGGAATTTCGGGTTATTGCGCGAGCTGAAGTGAGTCTCCTGGAGGAAGACCACGTCAGCCCGTCTCCTCTTGAACTCAGTAAAAGCGACTCTTCGCTTGTGGGGACTGTTGAGCCCTTTGGCGTTTTGCGAGATAAAAATTACCTCCATTTTATACAGTAGTGTCTGTGTGGTCCTAATATGTAAGCCGGTGTGATCTTACCCCGTGCCCTGGGCATGTTCTATGCGTGGAATTCGTAGTGCAGACTCCCAGATTGCCTATTCAACCAACCGCCTTTCGGGACCATATCCAAGATCTCTCGGCAGACTTGCGTGTTGTAGAGCTGACATCTGTAGGGCTCTTCCTGCCTTCCGCCTTTTGGAGCTGGGGTGTGGAAGGGGTGAAACATGAGGGAAGGACACATAAACAAAACACATACAAAAACAGAAAGAACCATGGTGGTCCCTTTGGACCTCTGGTTCATTGCCCGGTGGATATCTTCTGTCTCTGGACCCCCCTCCCTCCTGGTCCAGATCCATGGCCCACCGTCTCGGCCATGCCCATCCGGGTCTTTGCCAGGGAAACAGTTCAAGCCCACCTCCCTGGTAACGGCGCACATGCCTGCAGGTAGAGTGGCCTTCCGCCCCCCTCCCGCCGACACTTCATGATAACCCAAACCTACTTACTATCTTTTAATCTATCCCCAACTTTGTCCCTAACTAGCCCTGATTGCCCTCCCTCCACCCCCCTAACGCCCCCTGTTAAACGTAGACTAAATACCCCGAACCTTCTTTACCCCCCCTCTTGCCTTATTTAGCCCGCTAATCCCCTTAGCCTGGGTCCCCTCTCTTTTGTATGGGCTCTAATACACCGTTCCTGTATTTATCCCCCTGCCGGCTGGCTATATCGCGCCCTCCTCCCTTTATCTAGACTCTCCTTTTGCCCATATCTACCGCACTGCTGTTCGTGGGCCACCTTCTCTGTCCCTCCCTGGCTGCTGTTACAACCCATGCCTCTCCCTGGCGGCGGAATTCGCGCACCCCCGCCAGGGAGGTCCTTTGCCGTTCCGGGTCCCCAAGACATCCGGGCATTCCCCCCTGCGTCTTCCGCTTCCGGTCCGTCTGACCGAACTCCCGCTCTCGCGAGATCCGGCTCAGTGATGTCGTCAGACTGGGCGAGGCGGACGCATTCAGAGGCAGCTCCTCGCGGGAAGAAGGTGTGTCCGGAGGCGGCTCCACGGGCGGGTCCCCCTCACGGAGCAGTCGTTCCCGCCAAGATCTTGGCCGCCATTGGTGTCTCCGCGCCTCGACTCCTTCGTCTACTTCAGGTAAGCCTGTGGTGGCCATTTTGGCGGCAATAAATGTGGCAAGGAAGTCTTTGGGCGATTTTCGTCTTTCTGAGCCTTCTTGTGCTACACCATTGGTATTGGTACTGAGGGACTGTTCATGTCAGAGGGTTAAAACTGGGGAAAACGAGCAGCTCCTGCGGCAACTTAGAACTTTAAGAGCTGTATCAACTTTGGCACTTTTGGGCAGTTATGGACTCTTGTCCCCTCCAGCCTGCCTTCTCTTGCCGTTTTTCTTTCGGGGAGGAGAATCCCGGACGCCGTGGTGGTATATCCACTGTGAGCTCCTCCTGCGCCCCCGCGGGCCGGTGTCTGGGGTCCCTCTGACTCCCAGCTTCTTCAGGAAGCTCATCCCCTCCGACGGGTGTTTGAGCACATGCGGTCGGCCATTTTTTATCGCCACTAGGGCAAACGGGAATGCCCACCGGTAGCGAATCTCCCGATCTCTCAGCTCCTTAGTTATATGCCCCACAGCTCTCCTTCTGGCCAGTGTGAGGGGGGATATATCTTGGTATACTGTCAGTGTTATTCCCTCAAATGTGATGTGAGGGGTGGCCCGTGCGATCCTGCTCACCTCCTCCTTCACTGAGAAATAGTGGAGTCTCAGGATGACATCCCTAGGGGGGTTTGACGGCAATGGTCGCGATCTCAGCGCCCTGTGGCACCTATCCATCCGCAGGTCTGATTCTGCCTTGCCCGGGAGAATAGATGCCATCCACCTCGTCAGTAGCGCCTCTGGGTCTAGAATTAACTCTGGGATGCCCCGAACCCTCAGGTTATTTCTCCTGTCTCTATTTTCGGTATCCTCTTGGCGGGACTCCATCTCTGTGATCCGATCCTCCAGGGCCCGTACCCGTGTGTGCGTCTCTTGATGTCTCTTGGAGCTTTCCTCCATTTGCTCCTCTAGTACATTCGTTCGCGTACCGATTTGTAGCATGTCTTTCCGTAGCCCCTCCACTTCGCCCCTGAAAAATGCTTTCAAGTCAACGAGTAATCGGGAAATCTCTTTTTTTATTATGCGAGACTGTCCTGCTGCCGCCGCGGCCCCCTCCGTATCATGTGCCGAGTCTGAATCCGACATTGCTGACATCTCTGCAGCTCCGGTTTTGCCCTGGCCGGTGAAATAGGCCCGCACATCAGACTTTCGCCGTGCCTTTTGTCTGGTCGCTGCCATCCCTCCTCTAGTTTCAGAATGTTATCTGGGGTATATGAGGTGTTGCTGGAGATAGTTTTTAAATATCTCGGTTTGTTTTTTTATTGATTATTCGCTAATCTCTGCCGGCGGTTGGAGGAGCTGTGTGGTTACACCGTGGACCAAAGATTTTGATGGGCGGGTGCTTAAGAAGCCCGACCCTAAGCTTTTAAGTAGAAAGTATGTGCCCAGTGAGGACATGGGATTATTTCACCAGAGGGAGAATGTAGCCATACCTGGTGGCTACCAGTTTGCCCTCCATGTCATGTAACTCTTGATAAATGCAAGCTGTGTCAGGCCCCTCCTATCTTGGGGTTACCCTTCCTCTTGCAGTTTCCTTGAGTGGCAGGAGTGGAGGTGCGACAAGGTCTGTGTGTTGCCCAATCCGTGTGCAGACCTTGTGCCCTCTCCTTCAGCACTAAGGAAGAGGCAGTTCTAAAATATTGTCAGTCTGAGTCTCTCCTTCTTGGGTTTGAGACGTGCCCTCAGCTCCTCAGGGGTCTGACGCGAAACACCAGGCCTCAAGTCTGATAACAGGCCTAGGTACCATCAGAAGGTCTTGGACCTAAGACAAAAGAATGTACCTGCTGTATGACCATCTGCAGTGGCTACAATAAAGAAGTACCTGTTTTATATACCTCCTGCCTAATTATACAGTCTACTGGGGGGAGACTATGACAGAGTGGTTCCACTGTGGGGCCTGTCTTCAGCCAAGCTGGAGCCTACAGTGGATGGAGGCGCTTGCACCAAGAGAGGAATAAAGCCTGAAACATCCAAAAGCCTGTCCTGTTATCCCCACAACATCGCGGACCCTCAGATCTCCTGCAGCCTATATGTTCAATGAACCAACTCACACCTGTTAAACAGCCAATCTCCCTATGGGGGGAGGGGGGAGCAGCGCTACACATGGGATCCAGCAATAATGAGGTTAAACTCCTAGCTAGGCAAGCAGCTAGGATGTGTCTGTTAACCGCTGAGACTGCCCCCCACCAGCAGCTGTTCAAAGGAGCCTACCACTGTGAGAAGTGTTTGCAAGGGTTTTAAAAAGCTGTCAGCAGCCTGATAGAACTGAGCCTCACCCCAATCAGCAAGGATGCTGGCTGGAACAGTTCCGAGGCCTGCTGGACGCAGAGCCTGTTGTCTATATCAAGCTCACAGCCTGAGAGGGTCAAGAGAGAGACTTTGGGTGTTGTCGCTTACACAGGTAAGAGGGCTAATTATTAGTAAAGAGCTTAACTTAGCTCTCCAATCTGGAGTTCATGAACTAACATGTACGATAGTGTAAAAAAAATATACTGAAGTATATAAAGGGACTCTTTCACAGTTACCTGCCCGGAATGTCACTGGAGAAGTGTGGTTGATGCCTCCATGTAACCAGTGCACAGTGTGGAGATCTGTTTAGCCATATATATGATATAGTATATACTGTACACAGGGCCGCCGACAGATTACCCGAGGCCCAGGATTACAGTTTTGACTGCTCCCCCACACCCCATGTTGGTGATCTTGCAAGACCCCTCATTTATTTCGCTCTACCCCTCCCAAATATATTTCTCTCCCCCCACTCTTATCCCCGCTCTTGCTCACACTCAACTGAATTATCTCCCTCTTACTCAATCCTGCTCCCTCCTCACTCATTCCCTCCTTCCTCCCTGGCCACACACAATTCCCCCCACAATAATTACCCCCTTCACAAAATACATTCTAAGACTGTCCCCACCAGCAGCTGTTCAAAGGAGCCTACCACTGTGAGAAGTGTGAGCGGGTGGTCTCTTTAGAGTCAGAGATTGCTGATCTGAAGAGGAAACGTGCAATAATGAGGGACATTGACAATCTTAAAAGGGGTTTAGTGTTCACTAGCAAGCCTTTGCTTTGACTAGTGGTACAGATGGTGGTGCTGTTATTGAGGAGCAGGTAGGTAGTTGGTAACAGTTAGAAGGGGAAGCAGGGGCAATAGGGAGAGGCAGGCCAGTTCTGAGCTGACCCATTCCAATAGATTTGCCGTGTTGAGTGAAGATATTTGGAGTGTCAGGGCAGAAATGGCAAGGCAGGGGGAGACTGATTCCTCCTGCAGCCAGGGAATAGTTCTTCAAGCACAGAGGGTACTCAGGATGCTCACATACAAAGAAATATTGTGGTGGTAGTGGACTCCATTATTAGGAAGGTAGATAGAGCAATCTGTAGCCGTGACCGCATGAACCAATCAGTTTGTTGTCTCCTGGGTGCTCGGGTTTGGCATATAGTGGATCGTTAGACAGATTGTTGGGGGGCTGGGATTGACCCGGCGGTCTTGGTACATGTTGGCACCAAAGGCAAAGTTATAGAAAGATGGAGGGTCCTAAAAAAGTATTTCAGGGATGTTGGCCAAAAGCTCCAAGGTAGTCATTTCTGAAATACTACCGGTGCATTGCGCTACCGCAGGGAGTTAGTCAGAGATTAGGGAGGTTCATGCATGGCTAAGAAAGTGGTGTAGGAAGGAGGCTTTTGGGTTTTTAGAACACTGGGACTCCTTTTTTGAGAGATGCCATCTTTATTCTAGGGACTGATTGCAACTCCATGAAGAGGGATCTTCTGTGCTAGGGGGTAGAATGTTAAAAAAAAAAGTTGGAGGAGATTTTAAACTAGGATGGAGAGGAGAGGGGAATAAAACAGATAACAAACTAAATAGAAAATATGAGGAACCAAGGGGTTATGGAGGTAGAATGGGGGCAAGTGCGAGTTTGACAAGCAGCAAAACACACATAGTAAATACAGATAATACTAGAAAACTTCTAAAGACTAAACCAAGATAGTGCAGAAAGGATGTAGCAGATAAGATAATAGTACAAGCTGAAAAAAAACTTATCTGCATGCTTGCTAATGCAAGAAGCCTGACACATAAATGGAGGATCTTGAATAAATAGCTGCAAGGGACCAGTATCATAGGGATTACTGAAACATGGTGGGATGAAACTCAGGACTGGGCAGTTAATTTAGAGTGTTTTTCCCTTTTTCGGAAGGATCGAGCAAATAGAAGAGGAAGTGGAGTATGCTTATATGTTAAACCGGATCTAAAGCCTATGATAAGGGAAGATGTTTATGAAGGGAGTTATGCAAATGTAAAGACCTTGTGGATAGAAATTAGCAGTGGAGGTAAAAGTATAAAGAAAATGTTTGTGGGGATATGCTGTAAACCACCAAATATCTGTGAAATTGAGGAAGCTAAAATAATTTAGCAAATGGA
>NW_027456645.1:0-13573 GCF_040206685.1 Ascaphus truei | reverse complement strand
AATCATATTGCCCTGAAAGCTATAATCCCTTTCCGTTCACCTATATGCATTTCCCCCTCAAAATGTTTTATTAGCTTCGGTCCGGGTTTATAAATGCTGTGGTCTTTCACCCAGAGACACAGAAGAAATTGTATTATTTAAGATGGCCACTAGACCACTTACAGCCTCTCATGGTCGCAGTCACTGATTTACTGGCGGGCAGCTCCCTGTCGGCTAATTTAGCCTCCTCGAAATGTACTTTTATGTGAGCATCCTGCCACATGTTCAGGTATAGGATTGGGGGCTTTAACACTTTCCCTGCCACAGGGGCTTGCAAAGCAGTTATTTGTTTAGCCCCCCTGCAGCCGCTAAAGGGTTAGCTATCACTGTGATTGGCGATTCAATGATTTTAGACACCTGCGTATATAAATAGTAATTTTTCTAGGACCTGTGCAGATAATTAGGTTCTCAAAAAAAAAAAACAATTCATGCTAAAAATGATACCTTCCAAATGGCTGAAAATAAATATTTAATCACAACCATGACGACAATGATTGTTGCTTGAGAATACATTTAACTAACAGGCAATTAGAAAAAAAATTCTCTGCACAATGCTATGGATTTACCAGGCTGGTTCTCCTTTCCCTGGCTAACAACGAGGATTGCAGGACCACAAAATAAATTGTAAGTCGTCTCGTGTGGGATCTCGCTTTATAGCTCAAATGTAGCGTAAGGTTTCCCTCTAGTGGCTTCAAGTCTGTAATACAGAACCATAAACCTGACACCAGGGCTCTTTAACTCGTTCTGCAAAGAGGCCAAGTCAGAAAACATTTAAGAGTAGAAGGATCAAAAGTTTATTGTAATGTCATTTTTGGTATGTAAAAACTATTATATTACAATATTTCAAAATTTTGCAAGCATTTGTATTGTATTGTATTGTATGTCTTTATTTATATAGCGCCATTAATGTACATAGCGCTTCACAGTAGTAATACATGTGGTAATCGAATAAATAACAGATAATATAAATAACAGATCATGGGAATAAGTGCTTTAGACAAACATAACATTAAGGAAGAGGAGTCCCTGCCCCGAGGAGCTTACAGTCTAATTGGTAGGTAGGGAGAACGTACAGAGACAGTAGGAGGGAGTTCTGGTAAGTGCGTCTGCAGGGGGCCAAGCTTTATGTATCATGTATTCAGAATGTTCACAGTGCTATACGTATGCTTCTTTAAGCAAGTGTGTCTTAAGGTGGTTCTTAAAGGTGGATAGAGAGGGTGCTAGTCGGGTACTGAGGGGAAGGGCATTCCAGAGGTGTGGGGCAGTCAGTGAAAAAGGTTTAAGGCGGGAGAGGGCTTTAGATAAAAAGGGGGTAGAAAGAAGACATCCTTGAGAAGAACGCAAGAGTCTGGATGGTGCATAGCGAGAAATTAGGGCTGAGATGTAAGGAGGGGCAGAAGAGTGTAAAGCTTTAAAAGTGAGGAGAAGAATGGAGTGTTTGATGCGGGATTTGTAACATCTTATCATATAAGTGTAGCCTGGAGCTCCCGTGGCTCCTGGAGACCCCCCTCCCTTGTTGCAGCGCGGTCGCGGGTGCCGACGGACCCGACGGCTGCTTCCAAGGGTGGGGGCTGGAGCAGGGAGCAGCGCGGCTTCCCCCGTATGCGGCCGGTTGCCGGGGACGCGATCGGGCCGTTGCTAAGGCCGCGGTTGCGTCTCTAAGGTCCCGGCGGCTGGCGAAGAGGGCGTCGCCATTGAAAACAGACTCGCGCATGCGCAGTGATCGCGCAGGCGCAGGTAAGGCCCCAGAGCTAGGGAAAAAGTAACGCGAGAGTAGGGAAGGTAGTGAGAGAGTCACGGCAGCCCCCTATAGCTTGCACAGGCGCACGGCAGTGGATAGAAAGCCTGCGAAGCCCTAGCCTATTAGGAGAGGCTCTGAGCAGGGACTACAGATCCCATGAGCCTCTGTATGCCCCATGTGACACCAGGGAGCAAATAGGGCTTAGGATCTCCAGGCAGGCAAGTGGATACATTTGGCGGGCTTGGAGCACGTTAGGCAGTCAGAGACCGGAGCAGCCCAGGGAAGGAGGTAGGGTACAGGAGTCGCGGACTCCCTGTACTAGGCCAGCACCCCTAGGGTCTGAGGTAGCCAGTTACCCTCTGAGAGAGAGTGTTGCTAGGGACTGCTCTAGAGAGAGGGACCCTGCCACTCAGGATAGTCAGTTGGAGCAGGGGAGCTGTGAGGGAAGGAAGGGTGCGGGGAGCGAGTGCAGCTCCTGCGGCCCTATAGGTACCCACACCCCAGGTAGGCCCCAACCCCTCACTAGGTTAGTGGGTAATTGCTGAGGGAGGCCCAAGATAGGGACGCTGCCCTTAGTGTTAGAGTGCTGCCTTGTCAGAGTCACGGCTGTTAGTGCTGTGAGGTCTGACAGGCAGGTACCTTGTTGCGCAGCACGTTGGCTGCCAGCACCCAGTGAGCTACAGCTTGCTGCTGTAGGTGCTGGGACTCGTAGGTAGTAGTGAGGTTGAGGGAACCCGGAGAGTTAGGGGAGTGGGACAGGTCATTAACCCCTGTAGGCCCCTAGGAGTTTCCCCAAAGCCACTACAGGTTGCTGTGCTATAGGGACGGCCTATAGTATAGCGCGTGCCACTTAGATTAGATAGGGACACTGCGGCTGCTGCTGTTCCTGTGAAGCGGTTTGGACCCACGTTGGGGTCCACAGAGACTATTCCAGAGTGGGACCGCCCTGGCGGTCCGTGTGCCAGGAGTTTGGTTGAAGGATCAGAAGGAGTCATCGCCCGACTGATCCTTTGTGAAGTGTTGCTGACCCGAGCACCGGAGTACTCGGCAGGTACCTACAGTCATATATGCACCACCGGGCCCTTAGCATAAATAGTGACTGCGCAGTCACCCATTGACTCTCTCTGCAAGAGTGCGGGATATCCATTGACTCTCTCTGCAAGAGTGCGGGATATTGGGTGGGGTTCTTTGGACACTGGGTGGGATCACCTGGTGTTGTGGGAAGCGTCCTGCGAGACGTCGCGGTTAGTGTCTCCTCGTGAGAGGGACACGGGTCATTATGAATGTGATGAGTTGTTATGCATGTTAGTAAAGTCACTAGTTAATATACATGCTGTCTATGTGATTATTGTGTTTGTCCTGCGAGGAACCACTCCCCCTGTGGTGGGAGCCATCGCAGGTGGAGGCGCTGCATCGTAAGTGAATACCCCTAGTATAATTGCCCCAGGTTTCCCCGTGGCGGAAGCTCAGCCCTCCTGTGAGCCAACAGGTAATGCACAACACCGAGTAACACTATATGTTTCCTGCACCCCCACACTGTATCTGCGATTGGGGGGGGGAAACCCGTTACATATATTTACATGATCTTAACGTACAAGTGAGTTTCAGGGTGAAAAATTGCTCTTAACTGCCTCAGGCTACGCTTATAAAAATCAAATCGCTGGAAAAATCAAATAGAGATGACTTCCAGCGATCGCGACCAAGCCGTCACTCCGTCGCGTCGCGCTTACTATAAGCGCACGGGACGCCGGCAATACATTTGTTTTGATGCTACGTCGCATCGCTGTCACTGGCACTATAAGCGCAGCCTAAGCAACTAGCATGAAATTAGCCAGAGTAGAGAGTCTAACGGTCACATCATGGCCCATTAGTATCCTGTGCCTCCAGTTGAAGAGCCATTTCCTGGTGAGCTACATCTACTGCTCCTACCGGATTACTATTACCATAGTAAATAAATCCGATTGGTTTGACATGATCTTCCCCAGTAAATCAGTGGATCTTGTACATTGCTACATTTCAGAAAATAAACAGTTCTCTCAGCAGTATTTCCATGAATTGTCTCTCTACCGACATCAGGATCACTAACGATCAACTTCTCTACTTTTCCTTTTGTGAATTGGGACTACTGTCTGTTCGGTCTTCTGCAGTCACCTGGAGCTAGCCATGCTTCATGCCCATTGTAATAACCTTGCGGTTTTCTCTTTCAGGGGCAGTTCGAAGAACTCGGAAAAAATATATATATTTAAAAACTAATAAATTGTGAAGACTTACAAACATAAAGGTAAAAATTACATAAACTTCTAAACTAGTTAAACTTCAGCAATGGAAGCCACTTGGACTGCAGCACGGCTGCACTTGAAGCTAACATCCAGATTGTGTTACTGTTACACCATATAGAATAATGGCAACCAAAAGGCTACTGAAGCTTAGGTTCAGTATGTATTCCTACTTTTAGGTTTGTAAGCCTTCACAAGTGATTATATAAAAACAAAAATACCAGTGACTATAAACTAACTGCCAGCAAGACTAGAAGGCTTTTAAAGCTGTGGTCAATAGAGGGAGAGAAATAAGACTGGCTAAAGAATACAAAATAAAAACTTTTATCGATTGCTCACCATCATATGTGGTCTACATGCTGGAGTGTCATACTAAGAAGAGATGTCTTAAAATGAGAGTGTACAAGAACATGTTAGAAAGATAAATAACAAATTCTGTTAACAACGTGTCACGTCATTTCCTGAGATGTCAGAGACAAGATCCAAGATAGCTGTGTGGTAAGGGTATAGAACATGTTCCACTGGATCAGAGAAGAGGAGATAGAGACAAAATATTGGCTCTACTGGAAACATATTGATTTATTCACTTGGGACCTCTCACTTAACGGTCTCAATGAGGATATTGATATTCTTTATTTTCTCTGATAGCTTTTTGTGGTTGTTACTCTAGATATATTTAAAGTTTATGGCCTGTTTCTTTATTGGTATGTGTGTGTGTGTATGTATTTATGTATACATATATATATATTCTTAGGAACATACATATGTGCTTACAAATGTATTGTTATTATAACAGGGGTGGATTGTACTTACCTGCCGGCCCGGGCAATTCCTTGAAGAGCGGTCCTCCTCCTGCAGCATCTCGGTGTCATGTAACGTTACGTCATCATGGCAACACGTTGTTATGTGCAGTCACACACCTTATTATAAGAGCCTCATTGCCCATATCGTAACAGGAAATCATTAAAACTCTAGAAAAAGAAAGAAAAGTGTTGGATGTGATTTTTAGCTCATTTACGGTGAGAATGCAGGTGTCCAGTTAACAGTAGGGAGGGAAATAGGCAGATGAACAAAGCAGTACAAACAAAAGCAGTGACTGGGAATTTCCTAAGGCTGGTACAGTTTATGCAGTGATTCTGACTACATTGTTTATGAAGAGGTTTCAGCAGATCCATTCTCCAGTGTATTCAGTGTTTGTAGCAGGAATGTGTCGCAATGCAAATTAGCTGTTTGTAAAACATAGATTCATGTTTTCTGTTATCCTCACATGTTGCTAATGAAGTCCAACTCCATGTATAACCCACAACTAGATTTTATAGGGTTTATGTAATAAGGATGTTTTGGCATTAAAATGATGTTAAAGGTACTACTTAGGCCCGTTCTATACTGCATGCGGCCGTGCGCACGCGCGTGCATGTGCAAACGCGCGTGCACGTGCCGCATGCTTTTCCCTGTTATAGAGCCGGGAGCTACAGGTACTGTGTGTGGGTGGGTGTGTGTGTGTGTGTGTGTGTGTATATGTGTGTGCATGGGTTGTGTGAGTGAAGAAAGTCCTAAATAAGATTTTTTAAAGAAAAAATAAAGTTTAATAAATACATTTTTTTTTTATTTGTGTACTCATTGACACACGCACACACATCCATACAAACACAAATCCATACAAACAGACATCCACACAAACAGACATCCACACATACACACACATTTTGAGCGCCGGTAGCGGCACAAAATCATCCTTCCCACCGTCTTCGCCGCTATCTGTCGGCTCCCGCTCCCTGCCGTGCGCGTGCGCGGCCCTTGGAAAGAAGAGCTAGCTGACCTCAGCCATCTATAACTGCCGTGCACGCGCACAGCGTAGCACGCCCCGGCACTATAGAACCAGCCTCAGATGGTACCAAACCACTACTAAACTCTCTAGAATGTGTAGTGGATCTTCCCCTCTCTGTACAAGAGGATGTGGTCAGAAAGTCAGTTTTATCCACATGGGGTGGATTGCCCTAAAAGTGTTCCACTCTGCGATCCAATCTAATTAATAGAGTCTTGAAATACTCTTTTGTATTGGAGCCATGGAGAGCACTACTAAATAAACCTATTGAGAGGGCGAGTAAACAGGGAAATAAATTGATTACGTGCGGGCTGGTGCAGTGTGAAAAACGGGCTGGTGCAGGGGTGGGGGGGGTGAGTGTGAAAAACGAGCTCGTGCAGGGGTGGGGGGTGGGTGTGAACAAACGAGCTCGTGCAGGGGTGGGTGGGTGGGTGTGAAAAACGGGCTGGTGCAGGGGTGGGGGGGTGTGAAAAACGGGCTGGTGCAGGGGTGGGGGAGTGGGTGTGAAAAACGGCTGGTGCAGGGGTGGGGGTGGGTGTGAAAAACGAGCTGGTGCAGGGGTGGGGGGTGTAAAACGGGCTTCTGGTGGGGGGGGCACACGGAGTGGTGTGGTGGGGGGAGAAGGGGTGGGGGGAGAAGGGGTGGGGGAGAGGAAGAGGGGGCAGAATGGAGAGAGGGGGGGGCAGAAGGGAGAGAGTGGGGGGGGGGAGAAGAGAGAGAGCGGGGGCAGAAGGGAGAGAGGGGGGCAGAAGGGAGAGAGAGGGGGGGCAGAAGGGAGAGAGAGGGGGGGCAGAAGGGAGAGAGGGGGGGAGAAGGTGGGGGGAGAGGGAGAGGGCGGAGAGAGAGGAGGCAGAAGGGATAGAGGAGGCAGAAGGAGGAGAAGGGAGAGAGAGGGGTGCAGAAGGAGAGGGGGGCAGAAGGGAGAGAGAGGGGGAGAAGGGAGAGAGGGGGGGCAGAAGGGAGAGAGGGGGAGAAGGGAGAGAGGGGGCAGAAGGGAGAGAGGGGGGGAGAAGGGGTGAAGGGGTGGGGGGAGAGGGAGAGGGGGAGAGAGAGGAGGCAGAAGGGAGAGAGGAGGCAGAAGGGGGAGAAGGGAGAGATGGGGGGCAGAAGGGAGAGAGGGGGGAGCAGAAGGGAGAGGGGGGAGCAGAAGGGAGAGAGGGGGGGAGAAGGGAGAGAGAGGGTGGGTGGTTGAGAGGGTGGGAGAAGGGAGAGGGAGGGGGGAGGTATGGGGAGGGGGGAGGTATGAGGAGGGGTGAGGTATGAGGAGGGGGAGATGTAATGTTTTTTTTCTGTATCACAATAAGAAAACAGTTAAGTAAAAGTTGCGCGCTAAAAGATATTTTTTCGTGGTAGGTGCGCTATGGGTTCGGGGGTGGGGGGGGGCCTGCTCCTTTCATTTGTCCCGGGCCCCATGATTTCTGTTGGCGGCCCTGTGGGTGATGTGAGCTGCAGGGGTGGAGAGAGTAATGGGTGATGTGAGGTGTAGGGGGGAGGGTGATGTGAGGTGCAGGGGGAGGGTGATGGGTGATGGGAGGTGCAGGGGGGTGATTGGAGGTGCAGGGGGGGTCATTGGAGGTGCAAGGGGGTGATTTTAGGTGCATGGGGGGTGATTTGAGGTGCCACGGGGGTGATTGGAGGTACAAGGGGGGATTTGAGGTGCAAGGGGGGGATTTGAGGTGCAAGGGGGGTGATTTGACGTGCAAGGGGGGGTGATTGGAGGTGCGGGGGGTCATTGGAGATGCATGGGGGTGATTTGAGGTGCAAGGGGGGTGATTTGAGGTGCAAAGGGGGTGATTGGAGGTGCAGGGGGGTCATTGGAGGTGCAAGGGGGGTGATTTTAGTTGCATGGGCAGTGATTTGAGTTAAATGGGCGGTGATTTGAGGTGTATGGGGGGTGATTTGAGGTGTATGGAGGGTGATTTGAGGTGCATGGGGGGTGTTTTGAGGTGCAAGGGGGGTGATTTGAGGTGCAAGGGGGGAGAGTGATGTGAGGTGCAAGGGGGGAGAGTGATGTGAGGTGCAAGGGGGGAAAGTGATGTGAGGTGCAAAGGGGGAGAGTGATGTGAGGTGCAAGGGGGGAGAGTGATGTGAGGTGCAAGAGGGGAGAGTGATGTGAGGTGCAGGGGGGAGAGTGATGTGAGGTGCAAGGGGGGAGAGTGATGTGAGGTGCAAGGGGGGAGAGTGATGTGAGGTGCAAGGGGGGAGAGTGATGTGAGGTGCAAGGGGGATGTGAGGTGGGGGGTGTGATGTGTGTGCTGTGCAGGGGGGTATTGTGTGTTTGATGTGGAGGGGGAGTATTATGTGTGTGGGTGAGTGGGATAGATGGGGGTATGAGAGATAGATGGGGAGTATCGCAAAGGTTGATAGTGAGGGGTTCTGGGGGAGATATGAGGATGATGATGAAGGGTGCTGGGGGAGATATGAGGATGATGATGAGTGGTGCTGGGGGAGATATGAGGATGATGATGATGATGATGAGGTGCTGGAGGAGAGATGATGATGATGATGGTGATGATGATGATGATTTTACCCGTGCGGCCCAATTTTTTTTTCCTTGGAGCAGTTCGGCCCTTCTCACTTTACGAGTTGTGCAGGCCTGCTGTATGTGTTAGGGGTGTGTATTTTGTTAGAAATAATGTTTAGTATTTTTGTAGGCACAACATTGGTACCGCAGGCCTGCGGGTACCCCGGGACTCCCGCGGGGACCCCGGGACAACCGCAGGGTCAGCCAGGAACACCCACGCGACCCCCGGCCTCCCTCGGGGACCCCCGCGGGGTCAGCCGGGGACACCCACCGGCTTGTTGTATGGGTTTTGCTCCTGCAAAAAGGTAAACAAAGAATTTTTTCTATGTCCTGCTTTTTTTATCACCTGCCTTTAGCTGGTGAGCTTTATTCAACGCAACTTTCACGTACGATAAGTTTGCGTTGCTTAGTGAATCCCGCAGAAGGGCAGGATTCAGCGCAAACAGCTCATCGTACGAGCAAAGTTGGACTTCGAAAAATTTCCAGGGAAAAGTCAGTTTTAGAGCGCAAAGTGCCTGTTTGCGCAGCTTAGTGAATAGCGCTCAACGGAACTTCACGTTCTATGAGCACTTTGCGCTCTTAAAACGACTTATCACTGCTTAGTCTTTAAATAAAGAGTTTACAAAAAAATGCAGCGGAACAGGAATATTAACAGGATATATAATAATAGTTACACAAACCAGGTGTACAGAAACTGGGGAAAAACGGAGCAGAAACAGGAAACAAAACATATAGTAGAAGAATAATAAGAAAAAACATTCCTGCAAGTATATCTCATACAATATATGAGGGGTACAAAAAAAGTGTGGATCTCAAGTGTTTTGGGGAAATTACTTAGCCGTATAGCTCTATGGGGGCGATTCACTAAGCAGTGATAAAATCATTGCTGTTGCGTCCAATTCTGATGTTTGTAATCGTGCTTTAAGAAATGAAGCAAACGCGGGATTCACTTAGAAGTGAAAGGCATTTTTTAAAGTCCGATCACAAAAATGCAGTATCTGTTGTTTGCCTGCTATCGGGCTGTCAATTCTACAGCACGATAGCTGATAGAAAAAAAGCAGCCTGTAAGAGCTGCATGGAGACACTGCCTCCCCATGCACAGCTCTTACAGGCGATCATACAGTGAAAATATTGATTTTTATTATTTGCATGGTGTCTCCGGGGCTGAACCATGAGATACAGGCTAGGGTGACCAGATCTACAAAAGTAAAAACCGGGACACATTAAAAATATTTTTTATAAAACAAATGATATCACCAACTGCCCCCCTTCTCCTTTATGTCTCTCTGCCCCGCTCTGTCCCCCCTTCTCTCACACACACCCCATTCTCCCTCCCCATATCCCTCCATTCTCGTTCTCCCCCCCAGCCCTACATTCTCATTCCACCCTTCCCATTCTGTCTCCCCCCCATTCCCTGTGTCTCTCGCTCCCCCCATTCCCTTTCTCACTCCCCCCATTCCGTTTCTCCCTCTCCCCCCCCCTATTCTCTCTCCCCCCCATTCTCTCTGTCCCCCCATTCTCTCTCCCCATTCTCTCTCTCCCCCCCCATTCCCTCTCTCTCATTCTATCTCTCTCCTCACCATTCTCTCTCTCCCCCCCATTCTCTCCCCCCCATTCTCTCTCTCCCCCATTATCTGTCCCTCTCTTCCCCCCTCTCCCCCCTCCCCCCCCCCCCATTTCTCTGTCTCTCTCTCCCACTCGATTGCGCCACATCTCCTGGTGTTATACAGATGTCTCCTCCGCTTGGTTTCCACACTCGCGATGAAACGTGCAAGACTCCCTTTAATGAGCGTCTGCTTACTCGTATGGATCATGGCCTGGCTCCTAGCCTCCACCCATCAGCCCAGAGATTCCTCAGGGTGTGGCAGCTCTGTCCCAGCGTGCTCCGCTCAGATATCTTAAAACCTCCTCTCCATAGTCCATCATGTCACGTGATCAGCACCTTTGGCAGAGGATCCAGGCAGAGGACATTCATGCGTGTGATTGCTGCATGCATTTTACAAGGGGTTACATTGTCATTAAATTGCCACACTCATATCTAAAAAGGTTTTGTCTGCAATCTTCACTGACCAGGCTATCTTCTCTTCTGCTTGGGTCTTTGCACATATGATTATTTGCTTACCCTCCTCTACCTAGGCTGATATAGTTCTCAATCCTCATTCTTCTGAGTCTGACACCTCCTAAGAGAACTAGTCTGCCTTCCTTTTCTTGGGATTTGTTTTAACCTTACAAAAAAATTAAAAGCACTAATGTGTGATCTCTACAAAAATTTGAAGGAACCACGGGGGTAGGCAAAGGTAGCTTGAAAATTATATTTATTGGCACATTGAGTGGATAAAAAACACTCTAACACGTCTCGCACCTGGTGGCGCTTTGTCAAAGAGATGTCCATCTTTTTGGCAAAGCGCCACCGGGCGTGAAACGCGTTAGTGTTTTTCATTCACTCAATATGTCAATAAATATCATTTTCAATCTACCTTTGCCTACACCCGTGGAGTTTTTCCTGGCTGTGCGCCACCACTTGTCTTCGTTCTTTTGCTGTCTGTCCGGATTGGAAAACGCCTGCTGCGGTTTACTCTGCCAAGAAGAAAACTCAGTGAGTACCTTTTACTAACGCATTACTATCAACATACTTATGTGACAAGTTACAACTTTGTTGATATATTGCCTCTTCAAGCAAGTCATTGCTGTATCATCATGTATATAAAGAAGATGTTACAATGTCCACTGAACTGATAACTAAGGTCTTTGCAAAGGAATTGCTTTCATTCATTTAAATCATTGCTGCATGTCATTCTCTGACCACTTTTGTAACTTGTGTCTGATGCACTGTTTTGGTTTGGCATACACCAAACTTATTATCTACAAAAATGTGAATGTGAATAAAGTGTTACTTACACAAAAGTATAAATGTGACAACTAACCTTGTGCAATAAATGACTCACTGGGATGTTCAGCAGCCTGGGTAGAAAGGGATCTCTTATTCCCTTAAAAGAGATATGATGTGGGAAAACCCCTGGCGCATGAATTACCCTGTTAGGGTGGATGATCCAGAGAAGGCAAACACACAGGACCGACGTGCAGGCCCGCCAACAGGGGGGGTCTGCCGGGGTTGGCGTCCCGAGCCCCGTGCGTCAGGGGGCCGGGCCCCCTGCACGGCCATGCCCCTCGACAAATTCGAACACCCGGCGACAGGATTTTGCGAGCTGGCGATCCACCAAGCAGCGCGGGCTTCTCTCCCAATAAAAAAAAATCCCCCCCGATTGGCTGGCTCGTGTTGGCACGCTGCCAGGGTTTTTTTGGAGGTCAGCACCAAGCCCTATCCGAGCTTGCAAAGCACGGCCTGCCTTTTCCTGCATGGAGCAAGTAAGGTAAGTACTGCTCCATGCCTCCCTTACCTCCCATGCCCCCTTGCCCCCTCCCTGCTCTGATTGCACCCTCCTTGCTCAGATTGTCTCCTCCTTGCCCCGATTGTCTCCTCCTTGCCCCGATTGCCACCTCCTTGCCCCGATTGCCACCTCCTTGACCCAATTGCCCCCTCCTTTCCCCAATTGCCACCTCCTTGGCCGATTGCCCCCTCCTTGCTCCGATTACCCCCTCCTTGCTCCGATTACCCGCTCCTTGCTCCAATTGGCCCCTCCTTGCTCCCCGTCACCCACCCATGTGTCAGTCACTCACCCAAGTGTCACCCACGCAAATGTCAGTCACTCACCCAAGTGTCAGTCAGTCACCCACCCAAGTGTCACCCACCCACCCACAAGTCAGTCACCAACCCATGAGTCACCCACTCAAGAGTCAGTCACCCACCCCCTCAAACCCCACCCTCCATGCCCTCACCCCCCACTCTCTCTTTGTCTCTCTCTCTCTGTCTGTCTGGTTCCCATGATTTCTGTTGGCGGCCCTGCCGACGTACCATAGTGACCGGAGGGCGCGGCGCTTCAAGCAGCGGACTCCTGAGGCAAATCTGTGTACAGGCCGCCAAGAGGGGGGGACAAAGGGTACTGGCGTCCCGGACCCTGTGAGTCAGCTGCTCGGCCGGGCGCCAGTTAATTCCATTTTTTTTAAATGGCGGCGATTCCCGTGGTCCCGGCGCGCATGCGCAGAGCAAGCAGGGAGTCCTGCCTGCTTCCTGTGGGCCCGCTCCCCGTCCCCCCGCTCTCCACGTTGGATGGAGGGGGAAGCGACAACACAAGCCCTGCGCGCGCAACCCAGCCCACCCGCTCCCCATGTGGGACGGAGGGGGAAGCACCAACACAAGCCCCACGCGCGCAACCCAGCCCACTCGCTCCCCACGTGGGACGGAGGGGGAAGCACCAACACAAGCCCTGCATGCGCAACCCAGCCCCCCTGCTCCCCACGTGGGATGGAGGGGGAAGCGCCAACACAAGCCCTGCGCGTGCAACCCAGCCCCCCCCCCTCCCCCGCTTCCAACTTGATACGGGGGGGAAGCGCCAACCCAGCTTCCCCCACGCGCTCCTCCTGCCGCAGCCCGTCTCGCCCCTCCCCCGCCAGCTGCCGGGGATATCGGGGGCAGGGGGAGAAAGCGTCTGGCGGCAAGGAAGCATCACTCACCGGTCAAGGTAAGTCACCCACAAAGTCACGGTAGTGGATTACCTCACCAATTGCTGGAGATGCCCCTTGCAAGGAATCCAGGATGTCACTGCTTCTGGTTGAACCTGCAACAGGCACATGACAGTCCGCAGATAAAAGTGTTCTATAATGATTACCATTCCTTTAATCGCCATCTTATTGATGCCCTCAATATTGAATTCATACTTTCGTCCGTGAGGTCTGTAGATCACCCCAGTATGAATGACAAACTTCTCACCAGTTTCTAAGGTTACTCAGTGTCTCAGTATTTTCTACAGTACAATGGCAAATCCTCCCTCCCTTCCTACCCTGTCCATTCTAAATATAGTGTATGAGTGTATTACTGAGTGTATGACTCAGTAATAGCCACAATAGCCAATTCATTCCTAGTCATTTTGCAATTCATTTGGGCATTTCTACAGATTAACCCAAGGATTTTGTTAGTGCTTTCCTAATCCTTCTTGTTTCCCCTGTACATTTCCTTCGTCAGTGTTATTGATCTTTTTCCTATTTAAATTGTCTTCTGTTCCCCTGGATGCTTCCTGATGTAAAGTCCTGCCCAGTCGCTACCTCTTGTA
>NW_027456644.1:0-13616 GCF_040206685.1 Ascaphus truei | reverse complement strand
TGCCCCAGGCACCCAAACCATAGATTGTAAGCTCCATGGGACCTGTGGGGATTGTAAGCTCCATGGGACCTCCACAGGGACCTGTGTCTGCAAAATGTCTCTGTAAAGTGCTACATAAAACTAGCAGCACTATACAAGAACATGCTATTATTATTTATTATTAAATGCACTTTATGATGACATATGCCAAAACCTGGAAGAAGCCATCAGGAATATTACTGTTCTTTATCATTACTGTACTACATGGTGGAGGGTCTTTGTCCCTTTTGTTTACTCACTATAACTTGTCTCCCTTGAGATAATTTTGTTGTTTTATGATCCCTAGAGGCACAACAGTTTTTACAATTACTTATAGACCATTGATACTTAGTATATATTGTTTGAAATGCACATGAGTTGCAGGGAATGTGTCTTCTTTGTAAATTGTAAGTTTCTTTAATGCACATATATAGGAAAGTAAAAATCCTAATTTATTTCTGACTAGTGCATGTATGATAAACTTAGACATAAGAATTACATCAAAATGTGCTCTTTCTGTGTTATGATACGAAGTGCCAATATTAGACTCACTTTTTTAGCGTTTTTTCTGTGAATGTGTCTATATGCTAAAATTAGCTTGTTTAAAACTATTTGTTATTAAAGCAGCAGTCCAAGCGACATGTTTTGGTCTTTTAAAATAGGTTTGAAGCAGGGGGGTCTCGGAAGGTGAAATGCTTTGATTTCAGCTCCGGATCCCCCTGCTTCCCAAGCTACTTTACATCTGTAGAGTGTGTTGATAGCAACTACGGCTGGGCAAGTTGAGGATATTGAAATGTTCCACGTCACATGGGCCAATAGGAAGCTGTGACATCATCCCTTTTATCTTTCTATTGGTCTACATGACCAGGACCTTTAAACTGTGGAGAGATACCTACACCTTATTTATGGATGTAAGTATCCCGGGAATCAGGGGAACCCTGGAGTTATAATGAATGCGTTTCAGCTCCAGAGACCCCCTGCTTCAAACCTATTAAGAAAAATATGTTGCTTGGACTGCTGCTTTAACGTACCCCTGCTGTTAATCCTTTGGGCCATTAGTCTGTCTGCAGACATGTCACTGAAATATTGCAGCATGTACCCAGCATTTACCCAGCATGTATGATGATTGCCCCAGATTTGTTTTAGAATACTCGTCGGCACTATAGTACATTTTTTTCTTAGTTGGGGTGTAGCTTACTTTTAAAGTGGCAGCCTCATTAAGGACAACAAATATATAAAATATATATATTTTTAAAAGCTTAAGATTCAATTACTCTTAAAGTAAACGTTTTACTTGTAAAAAACAAATCTCTGGATCCACTGAATCCGTGTTTATTAGCTACTTATATTTTATTTTCTGTTTGACTATAAAGGTTTGTAAACTGCCCCTTTATAAGGCTTTCCCTGATGACATATGCTGTTTGTTCTGAGGGCTGGCTACCTGGTTACCCTTTAAGATTTACAGCGTATGTTATGTCTATTTTGCACATTTTCAAGGGAGATTGCATTCAGAGTGCCATAGGAGCTCTGAATGCAAGAGGGGACCATTCTCTTCTGTTTATGTCACAGCGGTAATGTTGTGATCATGTTATCACTGAGGAGCGATACTATGATCAAAACTTTCTAGGAAAGGGCATGGCACTCTGGTGTTGTGGATCTTATGGCACTTAAGTAGTTAAGAATTTAGCAAACTTGACACTATAAATGGCCACATGACAAAAAATGGCAAAATCTGCCTGATTCGTGACTTCAGTAAGCCTCCTGTAGTTAACAGTTAGGAGAGTCCTAACGGGTGTTATGGAATAACAATTGGCAAGGTCCACCCCTGTCTGAAAGTCTAATTTTATAAGCTCCAGAAAATGCAAGTCAGTGTGAGTTTTCGGTTAATCGCAGTTAAATCTGAAAAATTGTGGCTATTGGTTTCGGTGTGGATTATTCAGGTTCAGGCGGAAACGGCTGCTCAAAGAATCTTTTGCTATTGTCATTTGTTTATAAGAAAAGCAATTATAGTGCAAATTATTATACGATAACACAGTGTGACATACTGTATTTGGCACAAAGAATGCACTATAGCTGTGAGATCACAATGTAATGATACAGTACTGTATATTTAAAATTGTCACAATACTAATACTGTAAAGTACAACATTGCAAAATGTTACCAAATATTGCAATTCCTTTTACTATTTTAACATGAAATATGATGCTAAATAGTAATACAATATTTGGGGAATTGCAATTAAAGAAAAATAGGTGAAAAAAAAACTTCCCAAACTTCCTGTAAGGTCCCGGGGAACACCTCTCTCAAAGAGGGTTCCCCCGTGACTCTACTCACCCGGCGCTCTCCGGCTCCACTGTTTCACCACCGCGAGCGGGACCTTCCTTCCTCCTCCCAGATCCCCGCGGCTGCTACGGGGCGCGCGCATGCGCGCGCACGCCCATGGACTTTTACGTCCTCCCGCAGGAGGAGCTCCCGCCCCCAGCTCAGGCCACGCGTACCTCTCCCGCAGGGTGCACATGCCTGATGCGCGTGCACCGCCCACAAGCCTCGCGTCAAGCTATCAGCTGTGGCATCTTCCCTCACCTATCCCTGCCTTCCTTGGGGCCGCTCCCCCGTCACTCCCCCTCTTCCTATTGGGCTCTCTTCCCATTTATACCCTGCTCAGCCATTCCTTCTTTGGCTGAGCATAGCTTTGTGTGACATGCGGAACCTCCCAAAACATCCGGTGAGTATCTGAACTTTCACCCTTACTCTCGTGCAGTTCCGGACGCCTACTATCCACCTTCCAGGCGTGTCCACGCAGCTCTGGGTGCAGGTTTTACCCTTCTCACCTCAGTTCTTGGGTCCCTCCTTGCCCGTGGTGAGCGCAGCGTGACATTATGCTCAGCGCAACGGACATGGACCCCGAAGAGGTTGAGCAACCCAGTGCCATGGATCGATTTCTCCAGGTGGAGGCGCAACTCAACTCCATGACACAAGAGCTCTCAAGAATCTCCTTGTTGCAGTATTCCCCAGACTCCTCTGCCATGGCAGCCGCAGCGTTGTCCTCTCCGGGTCTCCCCACGGCTTTGGACCCTTGTTTCCAGGCTCCCAACCGCTATGCAGGGGATCCCCACGAGTGCCGAGGATTCATCAATCAGTGCGAGATCCAATTCGAGCTATCCCCATCGTGCTTTCCTACTGCACGCTCCATGGTGGCTTACATCGTTTTACATCGACCGGAAAGGCTCTGGCCTGGGCATCCCCATCTGGGAATGGAGGGCTGCCATGACGCATGATTATCCCCACTTCCTCCGGGAATTCAAGCAAGTTTTTGATACGCCTGGTCGCAAGATCACGGCAGACTCCTCTCTGTTCTATCTCTACCAAGGTACTCGCCCCCTCGCCCAGTATGCTCTGGACTTCCGGACCATCGCGGCTGAGACCTCCTGGAATGATGACGCTCTCTCCGCAAGCCTTTTGGCAGGGACTGTCTGACGCCATCAAGGACCAGCTGGCCACTCTGGAGAAACCCACCAGATTGGAGGATCTCATTGCGGTCTGCATCCGCGTGGACCAGCACCTACGGGAGAGAAGACTTGAACACGCCCTTCCTCGTACCACCTCTCCTCGGTCTACCAGCCGCTGTCTCGTTCCTTATGTTCCCCAACCTATAGATGAGCCTGAACCTATGCAGCTCGCAAGTCATCGGCTATCCGCGTCTGAGAGACAACGCTGACGAGATGGTGGATTGTGTCATTATTGCGGTCATCCCGGTCATCTGCTGGCAAGCTGTCCCCTGCGGCCGGGAAACGCCAAAACCCAATGAGGTATGAGGGGGTCTCGTTGGGTATAATATCTTCCTCTTCCCCTTCTCCTAAGAAACTTCCCACTCGGATAATGCTGTCCATCTCTCTGGCCTGGAATAACCCCCCGATTTCCGCCTCCGCATTCATAGATTCCGGGTCTCAGGGAAACTTCATTGATCATAGCTTTGCCTACAGGAACAAGATCCCTTACCAATCTAAAGCTGTTCCAGTCGGCCTAGAGGCCATAGACGGGCGCCCACTCCAACCAGCTTTTATTTCCCTGGAGACTTGCTCTCTATCCCTCTCCACAGAGGACGGTCACCAAGAGAGGATTACCTTGGACGTGATCCACACTCCATCGGTGGAGGTGATTCTGGGACTCCCTTGGTTGCAATTGCACAACCCACAACTGGATTGGATTAATAAGGAACCCATATGATGGAGCCCCCAGTGCGTCAAGACCTGTCTTCCCCCCAAACAGATGATAGCCGTAGTGGAACTACCCACGGAGTACAAAACTTCCCTCCCAGTGGTCTACTGGGACCTGGCAGACGTTTTCGACAAGGTGCGTTCTGTGGTGCTGCCTCCCCATAGAGCCTTTGACTGTCCTATTGACCTTCTTCCCGGTGCCACGCTACCCAAAAGCCGTTCCTACCCTCTTTCCATTCCCGAGACCCAAGCCATGGCCGAGTATATCCAAGATAACTTGAAGAAGGGGTTCATCCGGAATTCGTCATCTCCAGCTGGAGCCGGATTCTTCTTTGTCAAGAAAAAGGATGGCTCCCTTCGCCCTTTTATTGACTACAGAGGTCTCAACAATATTACGATCAAAAACCGTTATCCCCTACCACTCATATCCGAGCTCTTCGACCGTCTACAGGGGGCAACAATTTTTTCTAAACTTGATCTCCGCGGAGCCTATAATCTTGTCCGCATCTGCCAGGGCGATGAGTGGAAGACCGCCTTTAACACCCGGGATGGGCATTATAAATACCTAGTCATGCTTTTCGGCCTGTACAATGCCCCGGCGGTCTACCAGGAGTTTGTCAATGAGATCTTCCGCGATCTCCTCAACAGCTTCATCATCGTGTACCTTGATGATATCCTCATTTTTTCGAAATCCCTCCCTCACCACATTCAGCACACCAAATTAGTCCTGTCCCGCCTTCGAGAAAACCATCTGTACGCTAAGCTGGAGAAATTTTCTTTTCATCTTTCTTCCATTCCCTTTCTAGGATACATCATTTCTAGCACAGGTTTCTCTATGGATCCAACCAAACTCAAAGCTGTCTTAGAATGGCCACACCCCACTTCCCTGAAAGCTATACAGCGGTTTTTAGGATTTGCGAACTACTATCGTAAATTCATCAAGAATTTTTCATCTACCGTGGCCCCCATCACTGCCCTTACCAAGAAGGGAGCTAACACAGCACTTAGTCCCCTGCAGCTCTCCAAGCTTTCGACTCCCTCAAGAAGTCTTTCGCTGCCGCTCCTATTTTGCGTCATCCAGACCCCAGGCTTCCCTTTACCCTGGAGGTAGACGCATCCGATGTCGGTGCTGGCACCATCCTCTCTCAGAGACAGTCCCCACAGGCCAAACTTCACCCCTGCAGGTTCTTTTAAAAAAAAAAATCTTCGGCAGAACGGAACTATGACGTCGGAAACAGAGAACTCCTGGCTATTAAACTCGCCCTTCAGGAATGGAGACATCTTCTGGAGGGAACAGAGACCCCCATTGCGATCCTCACTGACCATAAAAATCTACTTTATATTGAGAGTGCACGTCGTCTTAGGGCACGTCAGGCTCGATGGTCCCTTTTCTTTTCGAGATTCAAATATCTCATATCTTACATTCCCGGCTCTAAAAACCAAAAGGCGGAAGCACTCTCACGACAATTCCTGTTCGAGGACAACTCCGAGGATACCTCCAAGACAATCTTATCCTCCAAATATATAATCTCGGCCAACTCCTTCGATATCCTGGATCAGGTCATGGCTGCACAGTCTAACCTCCCGAGAGGCCTTAAGGTGCCGGTCGGCCGTCTATATGCAGCTCCACGAATCCTGAAGAAGATTCTTGAGTGGGGTCATTCCTCTAAGTCAGCCAGTCACCCAGGCATCAGCAGAACATCTGACCTTATTGACCGTACCTTTTGGTTGCCGACCATGTTGGAGGACATTTCGGAGTACGTAAGAACCTGTCCAATTTGTGCCCAGGTCAAGACCATTTGTAAAAAGCCGTACGGTCTCCTACAACCCCTGCCCATACCGGAACACCCTTGGAGTCACCTGTCCATGGACTTTGTGGTGGAACTTCCAACCTCTATGGGGATGAATACCATGTTAGTTATCGTGGACCGTTTTTCCAAGCAGGCTCATTTTGTCCCTCTCAAAGGGCTGCCCAATTCCACCACCCTGGCAGACATTTTTATTAGGGAAATATTCCGCATTCACGGAGTTCCTTTTTGCTTCGTATCCGATCGGGGTACACAATTCATCTCAAAATTCTGGCGGGCCTTCGCTCGTAGGATGGATATCACCTTCCATTTTTCTTCCGGGTATCACCCCCAAACTAATGGGCAAACCGAGAGAACGAACCAGACATTGGAGCAATACCTCCGGTGCTTCGTCGCGGACAGCCAGGATGATTGGGTAGATTTGCTTCCATGGGCAGAGTTCTCCCATAACTCTTTAAAAAACAGCTCCACACTGAAATCCCCTATTTTCATTAACTATGGTTTCCACCCGGGTCAGCTTCCCATCACCTCAGTTCCTTCCGGAGTCCCAGCAGCGGATGACCGAATCAAGGATCTGCAAGAATCCTGGAAAAGGATCCAAGAGGCTCTGAGAAAGGCAACCCGCAGACAAAGATTCACAGGCAGATCTTCACCGCCGACAGGCACCAGTCTTCAAGTCAGGAGATAAGGTCTGGCTCTCCTCCAAGAACATTAAATTGAAGACTCCTAGCCACAAACTGGCCCCCAGGTACTTGGGCCCATTCTCAGTGGTGGAACAGATCAATCCTGTGGCATATCGCCTGGAACTTCCCCCATCCATGAAAATACCCTCCGTGTTCCACGTATCGCTGCTAAAACCAGTGTCCCAAAGCCCGCGGTTCCACAAGACACCAGTTGGCCCTAAACCAGTCATAGTTCGGGGGCAGGAGGAGTTTGAAGTTCAGTCTATCCTAGATTCCAGGAAAACGAGGGGTTCAGTGCAGTACCTGGTTCACTGGAAGGGCTTTGGTCCAGAAGAAAGATCTTGGGTACCCTACCACCAAATTCATGCCCCCAGACTGCTGAGACTCTTCCATTCTAAGTTTCCCCAAAAGCCATATTGGAGTCGTCCTGAGGCCGCTCCTCAAGGGGGGGGGGGTACTGTATGGTCCCGGGCAACACCTTTCTCAAAGAGGGATCCCCCCGCGACTCTACACACCCGACGCGCTCCGGCTCCACTGCTTCACCACCGCGAGCGGGACCTTCCTTCCTCCTCCCTGATCCCCGCGGCTGCTATGGGATGCGCGCATGCGCGCGCATGCCCACAGACTTTTACGTCCTCCCGCAGGAGGAGCTCCCGCCCCCAGCTCGTGCCGTGCGTACCTCTCCCGCGAGGTGCACGCGCCTGATGCGGGTGCACCGCCCACAAGCCTCGCGTCAAGCTATCAGCTGTGGCATCTTCCCTCACCTATCCCTGCCTTCCTTGGGGCCGCTCCCCCGTCACTCCCCCTCTTCCTATTGGGCTCTCTTCCCATTTATACCCTGCTCAGCCATTCCTTCTTTCGCTGAGCATAGCTTTGTGTGACCTGCGTTACCCACGGTCGTGCCTGCCTTAGTGCTTTTTGTCTCTGTCTTCCCTAGTGATCTCCTGTGTACCGAACCGGCTTGGCTGTGGACCCGCTCTGGATTTCGACCCTTGGCTTGCCCTCTGACCTCCTGTACTCTCTGACCCTCCACCTCAGCTTACGGATTCCGACCTACCTCCCGGCTCTGGACCCCAGGCTCTTGGCACCGACTATTCTACTGGAACCTCCCAAAACATCCGGCGAGTATCTGAACTTTCACCCTTACTCTCGTGCAGTTCCGGACACCTACTATCCACCTTCCAGGCATGTCCCCGCAGCTGTGGGTGCAGGTGTTACCCTTCTCACCTCAGTTCCGGGGTCCCTCCTTGTCCGTGGTAAGCGCAGCGTGACACCTCTAGTTTATTCCAGATACAGTTTTGATACCAGAATAGCAAAAGTCCATATTGAACTAATAGCAGTGTGGCATGCTGAATGGATTAAGCTTGAATAATGAAATCATTCCAAAAAAAAAAAATCAGAACTCTATAGTTATTTTTAGATTCTTTTTCAAAGTTAGTTTGTAAGCAAGGGATAACCAGATGGGCCAAGTCGTTATCTGCTGTCAGTTTCTATAGTGAACTGTGCTGTTTCACTTGTACTCATTTCTCCATGTAGTGTGTGTTAATCAGGACAAGCATTCAATGCTATAATGTGCCCTCTGCCTAGCTTCGCGACCTTAAAACGTTGATGCTTTGTTCGCAGCAGTCCCAAGCTTCTCCAACTCACAGTTTTTTCCAGATATAATTTTGATACCTGAATAATAAAAGTCCATATTGCAGTTCTCATATGAGGCATCAATGAATCAGTCCAACTTCAGAAATATATAGTTATGTATAGGGAACTATATATCAAGTCAATATTGGAGAAAAATGTGGCATTTTTATCTTGCTTTTCTGTATGAAAGGATTTTGATAGAATTGTGCCTCGACTGTCCAAGCTATATATATGGTGAGTGTGGAGGAGGAGGAGTTGGGGATTAGTTACATGTGCACAGATTATGCGATGTATCACATTCTGCGTCTTTCAGTGCCATTCTTTTTCACATATTTGCCTTAGAAAATCTGCCAGATAACTGTTTTTACACTGTATGTCAGAGCTTAGCGCCACAAACTGGAGCAGTGCATCAAAACGCACTTTTCTCCATGTTAATCCCATGGTGTGTGTGAGGCTCTGCTTACACTGAGCAATCCTCTCTATATTCTCACTGTCTAATTATTTTCAAAGATGTTGAATCCAAACATTGATTCTGTTACTACAGTACATAAATAAAAAATAATATTGTTACACATATTTTGCCATGCATATACAGTATGTAAAGTTATATGTTCATGGAAGTAGATGTTTCCATTGCATTTAATGAATAGAATAATGGTGTAGTACATTGTAATTTATTAATTTGCTTGGTTGTGATTTGACTTTTTAATTGAATGTGTGATGATGGAATGCAAGTTTTATTTTTATCAGTTCCTTTTATATAGGAAAAATTGTAACATAATTCCCACAATTTAATCCAATGACTAAATAGCAGAAACACTATTAACAATCATAAAAACATAGGTATTATTGGTATTATTAAAAAAAATACATTGGTATTATTAAAAAAATTAACTTAATGAATGCATTTTGTTTCAATACATATACATATATTTTCTACTGATGTAGTTAAGTAAAGAAAAATAATCTCAGTCTATTTTTGTGTGTCTTGTTTTTTTTTGCATGTTTAAGTAATAATCTTCAGTGAATATATTATCTATCTCTTTATGTTGAACAGCTATTTAGAATAATGTGATTGTAAAGAATTTCTTGCCACACAGCTTAGTGCAGCCTGGAAACCTAAAGACATGAGCATTGGCTCTCTTTGTATGCACTGCAGTTTCTTCAAGCAGCAATCCCCCCAGACACACATTTATTTATTTTTACTTTTGGTTAAATGGATCCCGAAAGATAACCCACTGTACTCAAAGCCCCAGAGGATCCTGACTGTAGATATATTTAACTTTTAAATCTTCCATAATAAGGCCACTAGGGTCACTTCAGCGACTAATGAAGAGCCAGGAGGACATGGTGGCTTTTTATTGGGGACCTCAAAGCCATACTTGTCTTCTATCGGGAGAAATAAAAAGTTGAATTTCCTACCAGACTAATAAAAGGTTAAGAAAAAATTAAGCATCATAAGTAATTGCTTTAATAATGATCTAATGGTTGGATCACAAAATATTGGAAAGTGTTCTTAGATTTGTAACATTGTGGTAAAGTAGATTTTGCAGGCTCCTCTGGCAAGAAAATAGTTGTAAACAAAAAGCACTTAATCTCAAACTGTTTTTGGTTAAAAGGTGCGGTAGATCATAGAATAAATATGAGTTAATAGCAGTGTGGCGTGTTGAAGGAATTGGCTGGCTGTCCAATAGGAAAGTTCTTCTCCTGCTTCGGTCACATGGTCCCAGCTCACAGTGCAGTATGGAGTCCTGCAGCTCCCGCACGGGCTCCACACTGACCGCTGATGCTGCCCCACCGCCCCCGCACCTCTGCTTACCTGTTCAGATGTCGCCGCGGGCTTCCTCCACCCCAGGTAAGTTTCCTCCAACCCCACGTAAGTGAAAAACTGGGTAGCTGGGTACCCGGCCGGGTACAAGGCGCCAAATCCTCCGGGTACCCATTACCCAGTGTTAAAAAAAAATAGGACCCGGTCCAACACTACACCGATTTTTTTTTTTCTGCACACACACTGCACACTCATAGCACACTGCACACACTCACAGCACACTGAACACACTGCACACACTGCACACAGTGCACAGCACACTGCACAGCACACTGCACACACTCACAACACACTGCACACACTCACAACACACTGCACACAATCACAGCACACCGCACACACAACACACTACACACACTCACAGCCCACTGCACACACTCACAGCACACTGCACATGCTGCACAGCACACTCCACACACTGCACACACTCACAGCACACTCCACACACTGAACACACTCACAACATACTGCACACACTCACAACACACTGCACACACTCACAGCACACTGCACACTGCACACTGCACACACTCACAGCACACTGCGCACACTGCACACACTCACAACACACTTCACACACTGCACAGCACACTGCACATACACAGCACACTGCACACACTCACAACACACTCTCACAGCACACTGACCACACTCACAACACACTGCACACACTCACAACACACTGCACACACTCACAGCACACTGCACACACTCACAACACACTGCACACACTCACAACACACTGCACAGCACACTGCACACACTCACAACACACTGCACACACTCACAACACACTGCATACACACACAACACACTGCACACACTCACATCACACTGCACACACTCACAGCACACTGCACACACTCACAGCACACTGCACACACTGCACAGCACACCGCACACACTCACAACACACTGCACACACTCACAACACACTGTACACACTCACAACACACTCTCACAGCACACTGACCACACTCACAACACACTGCACACACTCACAACACACTGCACACTGCACACTGCACACACTCACAGCACACTGCGCACACTGCACACTGACCACACTCACAACACACTGCACACACTCACAACACACTGCACACTGCACACTGCACACACTCACAGCACACTGCGCACACTGCACACACTCACAACACACTTCACACACTGCACAGCACACTGCACATACACAGCACATTGCACACACTCACAACACACTCTCACAGCACACTGACCACACTCACAACACACTGCACACACTCACAACACACTGCACACACTCACAGCACACTGCACACACTCACAACACACTGCACACACTCACAACACACTGCACAGCACACTGCACACACTCACAACACACTGCACACACTCACAACACACTGCATACACACACAACACACTGCACACACTCACATCACACTGCACACACTCACAGCACACTGCACACACTCACAGCACACTGCACACACTGCACAGCACACCGCACACACTCACAACACACTGCACACACTCACAACACACTGTACACACTCACAACACACTCTCACAGCACACTGACCACACTCACAACACACTGCACACACTCACAACACACTGCACACTGCACACTGCACACACTCACAGCACACTGCGCACACTGCACACACTCACAACACACTTCACACACTGCACAGCACACTGCACATACACAGCACACTGCACACACTCACAACACACTCTCACAGCACACTGACCACACTCACAACACACTGCACACACTCACAACACACTGCACACACTCACAGCACACTGCACACACTCACAACACACTGCACACACTCACAACACACTGCACAGCACACTGCACACACTCACAACACACTGCACACACTCACAACACACTGCATACACACACAACACACTGCACACACTCACATCACACTGCACACACTCACAGCACACTGCACACACTCACAGCACACTGCACACACTGCACAGCACACTGCACACACTCACAACACACTGCACACACTCACAACACACTGTACACACTCACAACACACTGCACACACTCACAATACACACACAACACACACTCAAAGCTCATTCACAGCACCCCCCCCCCTTCCTCCCTACCTTTGTTGTCAGCTTCTGGGGGATCGGAGCGTGGCTGGCAGGGGGGGATCTGAGCGTGGCTGGCAGGGGGGGATTGGAGCTTGGCTGACAGGGGGGGATCGGAATGGAGCTGGAAGGGGGGATCGGAATGGGGATGGCAGGGGGGGATCGGAACGGGGCTGGCGGGGGGGATCAGAGCGGGGCTGGCGGGGAGGGGGGATAGGAGCGTGGCTGGTGGGGATCAGTGTGGAGCTGCTAGGGGAAGTGTGAGGGGACATGTAGGGCTGCTGGGGGATGTGTAGATCTGCTGGCACCTCTTCCCACCTCCTCCCCCTCCTCCCGATCGGGCGTGCGGCGGCCATTTTTTTAAAATTTAGCGCGGCCCCGGTTACAGCGCAGTTAGATTGGGTGTTCCCCGAGGACCGCGCTATAACGGGGATGAGCTGTACCATTATTCTACTCTCCACTTGGATTATATAATAATACAGATAAGATTAAAGGGTTAATATAACAATCGATACAACTTTTTTTGTTTTCTATATGAAACTGAGCCTATGGGTCTATGTATCAATGAGCAAAAGGGAGTCAAGCACACCAAAACTTAAGCAAAAATCAAAAGGTAGCAAAAAAAGTCATTAAATGATTATAGAAAGTCATCAGGGTGATCAGATCCCTGATATAGGTGCATGTTGGCACCGATACGTTTTGGTGTGCTTGACTCACTTTTACATAGCTATATAGTTATATAGCTACATAGTTACATAGTAGATGAGGCTGAAAAAATACAAGTGTCCATCAAGTTAAACCTATGCTAAATCTAGACAATAGATACTTTATCCTATATCAATACTTACTTATTGATCCAGGGGAAGGCAAACAAAAAACCCCAGTGACATATCATCCCATAATATCTCATAAGGGGAAAAATAAATTCCTTCCTGACTCCAAGAATTGGCAATCGGATTACTCCCCGGAACAACATCCTTCCCATGTTTCTTATTTGGTATATCCCTGTATACCTTTCCTTTCTAAAGAGATGTCCAACCTTATTTTGAACAAATCTTTTGTATCTGCCATCACAGTCTCCATGGATAATGAATTGCACATTTTAACTGACCTTACTCTAAAGAATCCTTTACTTTGTTGCTGGGGTAATCTCCTTTCCTCCAACCTTAATGGATGACCCTGAGTCCTTTGTACTGTCCTTGGGATAAATTGTTCTTTTGAAAGCTTCTTGTACTGTCCCCAAATATATTTGTATATAGTTATCATATCCCCTCTTAGACGCCTCTTTTCTAATGTAAATAAATCTATTTAGCTAGCCTC
>NW_027456643.1:0-13642 GCF_040206685.1 Ascaphus truei | reverse complement strand
TTCCTGAGCTTTTCAATTACAATTGTAACGACCGGTCCCCCTCCTGCCGCCGGTCCCCATCCCCCGGGTCCCCCTCCTGCCCCCGTGATTTAGTGCCACGCGGTTTGTTGTTGATGTGCTGAACACAATCGCTCCGCCAGAGGAGTTTCTTCTCCGTAACAGACTGTGTTTGTGTCCAGTGATGCTGCCAGTGCAGTGCGGTGATTTACTGGCGCTTTCCAGCCCCGAGCTGTATAGATTTTCCCAGAGCAGTAATCAGTACGAGTCCCTCGGAGGTGACAGTGACACAGCACCACTGTTTTTTTTTTTTTTTTTCACACGGAACATCCTCCCCAATTGATCTCTGCCCCTGGCGCTCGTGTGTGGATCCCCCAGGGGTTGGTGTCTCTGTCCCCCGCCCCCCCACCCCCGAGTTGGCGTGTCTCTCTTCTGCCCCCGGTGTTGGCATGTCTTTCCTCCCCCCCAGGGTTTGCCTGTCTCCCCCACACCCCTGGGGTTTGCCTGTCTCCCCCACCCCCCTGGGGTTGGTTGATGTCACCCCCCCCTCCTCCCCTGGGATTGGCGTGCCTCCTTTCCCCCTACTCTCTGGGGTTGGTGTGCCCCTTTCCACCCGCCCACTTAGATCACATCTTCTGATCACCAAGAGTTTGTGTGAATGATCATTCTGTCTCCTGATTAAATCTCTGGCATGCTGACTTTCTTGCCGCTTTCTTACCACTTGTTCTTAACCCCTTCACTGCAGTATATTTCAGGCCCCTGGTCAGGAGATATGTGTTTGAAATATTAAGTGTTCGGGAAGTTAAAATGGAGCTTTCCAAGTGACCCCCTCCCGCCCCCATTTGCCCTCTTTCCTGTTGTCTTTCCTCCCCTTGCCTTTATCTCGTGTGTTTATATGTGCGCGAGTTTTGTCATTCCAAGAAGGTATGGGCGAACTACAGAACAGAATGACTGTGTTATAATGTGTATAACAATTGCTGTACCTTTGAAAATTGAATAAAATATAAAGTTGAAAATAAAATAAAAAAAGGAGCTTTCATCGGAGCCCGGTTTAGTTTCCAGGTTATCAGAGTGGCATCAGAAGGTGGAGATTACTTTTTTTTAAAGAGCAGGATATGAACATTATAGGAGTTAAACTCCTAAAGGGTTCTGGGGGATATAACTGATATACAAGGCAACATGTCATTTACACAATCGTAATGTTATTATGACCGAATTTTTAGCATGCCCGTTATTGAGGAAATCATTTTACATCCATGTCTCTCATACCCGGCAAGATTCATTTTGTTGGGGGGAGGGGGTACAGACTAAGTGATAAGGTGTTAAATGGCGGAGTGTTGTCACATATTGCATTTTCCTGGACATATTGCTGATTCAGAACCGGTGCTAAATAGGATGGATGTTAAAGTGCCTCCTGTACCACTACACAGCAACATCGCATGACACTACACAACTACACCCCATGGCACAACACTACACAACTACGCTGCAACATGGCACGACATTGCACAACTACACCACAACATGGCACAAAACTGCACAGCAGCATGACACAACACTACACATCTACACCACTATATGGCACTCCACAACTATACGCCGAAATGGAACTCAACACAACTACATTGCAACATGGCCTGACACAACTACACCGCAACATGACGCAACACTACACAGCAAGATTGCACAACAGGAGACAACTACATGCAACACCACACAACTTGGCACTTCAGTGACGCAAACGTGCACATCCATATACAAACACGCGCTAATGTGCACATGCATACACAAGCACATGCAAACGTGCACATTAATAATACACATGTGCACACCTATACACGCACCTCACTTGTGATGTTTCTGTCCTGGTACCTACAGTAGGTGTAATAATAAATACTATATTCTCCTTGCTCTGTAGCAGAATCCTTATACCTGAGCATTGTGTTTTTGTGCAATGTAAAGTTTGCTATGTGACGCGTTGTCAAATTGAGTTGCCCAAGATCACACTGCGATTGTAATTAGTGCCCACCACTTCATAGGCCAGTACACTCGCCACATGACATTCCCCCTCTGATGCACCCAATAGACGTCCCACGTAATGTGACACTGACATTTCGCTCTCATTGCAGCTAAAAACACCTGCGCTGAGACGGACTTCACCTGTAACAACGGTCACTGTGTCCCTGCCCGCTGGAGGTGTGACGGAGAGGAAGAGTGCCCTGACGGGTCCGATGAGTCGGAGGCCACCTGCAGTGACGGTAAGTGCTACGTGTCCTGTACACAGCGCGGGGCGTGAGACTAAACATGGGAGCCACTGACACAGGAATTCTTCACTGAGCTCCTGCCACGCTGTGCTCGTGGTCCCCTCCACCCCCCCCTACATTGCAGATTTCATAGTCCTGTCTCCTGTCCCGTCTGACAGTCTGATCCAGCTGGTCCTGGTGGACTGTGGCAGGCTGGTCTGGCTGGTTCTGTTGGACTGTGGCAGGTTGTTTCTGGTGAGCTGTGGTAGGCTTGCCCTGCTGGTTCTGGTGGGCTGTGGCAGGCTGGTCCGGGTGGGCTGTGGCAGGCTGGTCCGGGTGGTTCTGGTGGGCTGTGGCAGGCTGGTCCGGGTGGTTCTGGTGGGCTGTTGGAGGCGTGTCCGGCTGGTTATGGTGAGCTGTGGCAGGCTTGTCCGGGTGGTTCTGGTGGGCTGTGGCAGGCGGGTCCGGCTGGTTATGGTGGGCTGTGGCAGACTGGTCCGGCTGGTTCTGGTGGGCTGTGACAGTCTCTTGTTCTCTTAATCATTTTGCTGCTTCCAGGACTGAATGGGTTAACTAGCCATGTGGCGGCTGTGCTTGGATGATGAACTATGTCAGTGTGCAACACGCATGGGGATATAAGCACACGTGTGCTGCTGTCTCTCCCTTTGTTTCTAGTCACCGTGCTGCAGATCAGCTTATTCATTGATCCATCAGTAATTCTGTGTCCCTGAACACTGCACACGTGTGCACAAGCGGTCATTAGTCAATCCTTTGGCCAAAGCATTAGAATCCTGCAGCCATGTCCAGGTTAACCCTTTACTGCAGGTCCTACACTGCCTGCACAGTGCAGGCGTATAATGCTGTGACCAAAGGATTGATTAATGACCCTTACTTATTGGAAGTATAGCACTATTTACAGCAATTTAATAATTTGTCATGCTGTGGATGTATCATTGGGGCTTTTTTGTCTTTTGTTGTGTACCCAGTAACACCCCTTTTGAATATATATATATATATATATATATATATATATATATATATATATATATATATATATATATATATATATATATATATATATATATATATATATATATATATATATATATATATATATATATATATATATATATATATATATAATTGCAAAAAAGACAAAAGAGCCCCAATAAAAGCACTCTAGTATGCCTGACAATACAAAACCACAATGTTTATTGGAAAATGTCACAGAACATAAAGTAAACATTAAAGCACAGAAAATTAAAACACGGCATGGATCCCCTGATTGGTGCAAACTTGATTAAACCTCTAATCAGGGAGTTTCCCTGAAAGACAACACAAGAGTCTAAATAGACAGATAAATGCTGAAAAGTACCTGACAAGGTGTATACAAAGGAGCTGCCAACAGACACAACCCAGTGGTTAAATAAGGTGGCTATAACACTGAGTAGCAAAATGCTGCTGTCTCCCTAGGTCTGGGGACAAGTGTAAAACATTGCAAAATCAGCAAGTTCACTGTGAAAACACATAAATAGTCACAAAAAAGCACACCTTTGTCTGTTACAGCAAATGATTGATACTTCACCTTATGTCAGATACTCAGCAAGGTCTGTAGAGGAGTCAAGGAGCAAAGCTCATAGCACATGAGAATGTCCCAAGAAGAGGACAAGACAGGGGATCCTGCCTACTGGACCTGCTCCTACGCGTTTCGGCCTTAGCCTTCTACTGGGAGTGGTACTGTAGGCAGTGTAACATGCACCTTAAAAAGGGATCTGATTAGGCTAGTGATTGTAAACACCTGTAATGTTTAATAGACAGCACATGAAGTAGGGAGTGTACTAGTGCGTAGACATACTGTGTCATAGAGGCATCAGAGACTAAAGGCCAATGATAGGGATGTGTTTCCTAAACTCCAACCCATAAGAGGGCAGGACTGGCAATTAAATATCATTAACGGGGTACTGCGCATGCGCATGACGTCATGGACGGTCGACCATGCCAAAGCTGTCGCCTATAGTGCGCTATCTAAAGGCCAACCACATAAGGAAGCATTGAAAACTCCTCCTCCCTGGATCCAGGGCACCGAGGGCAGGAACGCGCATCACGAATGCAAATGCGCATGTCCGTGACGTCATACGTCAGCGTCCCCGGCGCCCTTCACCTGGTCATAGAGGAGATGGCAAATACTTCAGTTGTCTCTGATCTCAGAGCGCCTCACTGCGCATGCTTGCCCTTAGTTGTCAGAAATTGCGCAATCTGTATGACATGGCTATTGCCCAGGCGTACCATGCGCATGCGCTGTATGTACACCTCACTGCTCTATAGAAAAAGAAGTTTGTCTTAAAGGGGTAATGTACATTGTATGTAGATAACATGAGTAAGCTGTTCAGCAAGCATCTATGGTCACAAAGCAGGGGAGTTAAGCTACCAGACAAATATTAATTGTATTTCAATTGTTAACATAGCAGTAGTTACTGATAATGATCATAGGCTAGAAAAATGCATAGAAATACATATAAACAATAACTGGATAACCAATTGTCTTATCCCTAATTCAGGGGTATTTATACTGTGATGGATATTTATCATTATGAATTGCATAGCTTAGGCATCCCATATGAATAACAAATGGAATAGGCATAATAGAAGTGCATAACTCTATAGGAATCCATATAGAGCTGTCTCATATCATAATTGAATGCCCTCATTTCTGTCCATTCACTCATTACAAGTGTCCTCATAAGAGATCATTATCCATATGTTTGACAGTAATGATAATAGAATGATGTTGTCCATCACAGTGGGAGTATGGTTATAATTCATAGGTGTTTGTAAAATCCTACGAGAGAATATATAAAGACTTTATCCTGAACATAATTTCAAATCATGATCCTTCCATGGGCATCCCATCTGTAATGGTAAATTTGTCTTTTCATAATGTCTTGGTGGTCCTATTTGTTGCAGAGACTCTATACTCTGATCTGTCGATGACTTTGGACTTGATGGAGTCATTTCCAAGTTCTCAAATATCCTATGCAATACGCACTGAAGATCAAAAAAAGGGTTTGTAGAGTACAATTCGTGGTTAGTCCAATATTGCCAAATCTTGGGTGATGTATTGCTCATTTCAAAAATTCCTGATGATCCTCTTCATTACAGCCAGGACTCTTTTTGTGAATGAGTTCGTTATGCAAATTGAGATGCAGTGTGGGTCACGTCTCAGTGCTGATCTTATGCGGAGCAAACCCAGGACTCTGTAGTTGGATACGGGCGGAAAAGAGAGGGAAAAGGGGAGAGAGAGGGAAGTGCATGAGATTCTTATCACTACAATTTGAACACAGAAAGTTCTAGCAGGGTAAGCATCAAAAAAAAAAATATATATATATATATATATATATATATATATATATATATATATATATATATATATATATATATATATATATATATATATATATATATATATATATATATATATACACATATACAGTGTTCGACAAACCTATACGAGTGGATTTAACCCCCGGCCGAATAAATATTGCCCAAGCAGCACACGTTTGGTACTAGGTGGCGAGTAGATTTTTTGGTGATTTGTCAACCACTGTATATATATATATACCACCTTGAAAAAGGTCCCACTGGGGGACTGAAACATCGTTTTTTGTGTCTTCTATCAAATATAGAAAATGTATGATTTACTTACCTGCGTGCTGTCCCTTGATGTATACACATATATATATACATACATACATACATACATACATACATACATACATACATACATACATACATATATATATATATATATATATATATATATATATATATATATATATATATATATATATATATATATATATATATATATATATAAATTACTAGCTGAGAGACCCGGCGTTGCCCGGGAGAGGGGGGGGGGGGACGACAGTGGACGGGAGGAGGGGGGGGGGAGGGACACACACAGTGACACACACACACACACGTCACCTCTCATTCCGTCCGCCGCCATCTTACTCCGCGAGGGAGGAAGGGGGTCCTTCCGGGCGCCGCCATCTTAGGCGCTGCCTGTCGGAGCACCGGGGGGGAGGTGAGGGGAGCACCGGGGGGAGGTGAGGGGAGCACCGGGGGGAGGTGAGGGGAGCACCGGGGGGAGGTGAGGGGAGCACCGGGGGGGGAGGTGAGCGGAGCACCGGGGGGGAGGTGAGCGGAGCACCGGGGGGGAGGTGAGCGGAGCACCGTGGGGGGGAGAGCTGAGCGGAGCACCGGGGGGGGGGTTAGCTGACACGGGGAGAGGAGGGGGGGCGCGCGGCGCGTGCTTGAGAGCCGTGGGGTGCCGGGGGGGGGGGGGGGTGAAAGCGCGGGAAACAGGGAGACACGGGGAATGTTGGTTCTGTGTGGTGTGATCTCCGGAGGAGCTGCGGCCACGTGCGGTGTCCATTGGTGATGTGAGGATCACACAGCGCTGCTGCCTCGGGGGGTATGTGTGGTGTCCGTTGGAGAGGTGAGGATGAGACGTGCGTTGAGGTGAAGGGGAGGTGTGTTGGCAGTGTAGGCCGTAAGAGGTGGTGTGAGCGTGCGGTGTGTGTGGTGTTGTGTGAGGGTGTGGAATGTTGCAGTGCTGAAAGCAATAAGACTGTGTACCTGATTGTGCAGTTCTGTCGTGGTAGCAGGCGGTCAGGGTTTTCTGGGTTGAGAGCAGTGAGGGTTAGGTGCAAATCTCTGAGCAGTGAGGGTTAGGTGCTGGCAAGCGTTCCCAAAGCTCAGTGAGTGAGTGGTGGGAGAGTGTGTCAGTGAGGGGTGGGACAGTGTGGCAGTGGTGTTGGCCGCAGACCAATGAGAGTTGTGCGGGGGCGGACCGCAGACCAATGAGAGGTGTGCGGGGGCGGGCATGGCCTGAGGCGGAGTGACAGGCCAAAGGTGCAATCAGATTGTCTGTAGGGACACATGAAGATGCAGACAGGCATACAGTGCTTTCACTAATATATAATAAGATATATTTTTAATTAATAATATATTAAATGTATATTTAAATATATATATTTATTTATATATATATGGACTGCTGACGCTCTATTCCTTCCATCCTTATGTATAGCGTCATCAATGAACTCATTAAAAAATATTTTATATAGATATCAATGATATATTCGCTATACAAAATCTAAAACACTAACTAAATAATACTCTTTAGTATCACCGATATCTATTAGAACATCTGCGTAGTAGTATACAGACTCCAATACTATTATGAGTCAGTTCAATTAAATCTGAAGTTCTGTGTTGACCATTTATTAGAATAGTTATAGTTACATAGTTACATTGTAGATGAGGTTGGAAAAAGACATAGGTCCATCAAGTTCAACCTATGCTAAATTTAGACAACAGATACTTTATCCTATATCTATACTTGCTTATTGATCCAGAGGAAGGCAAACAAAAAAACCCATTATGGGGAAAAATTAATTCCTTCCTGACTCCAAGAATTGGCAATTGGATGAATCCCTGGATCAACATCCTAACCATGTATACTTATTTGGTATATCCCTGTATACCTTTCCCATCTAAAAAGATGTCCAACCTTTTTTTGAACAAATCTATTGTATCTGCCATCACAGTCTCCATGGGTAATGAATTCCACATTTTAACTGCCCTTACTGTAAAGAACACTTTCCTTTGTTGCTGGTGAAATTTCCTTTCCTCCAACCTTAAGGGATGGCCCCGAGTCCTTTGTACTGCCCGTGGGATGAATAGTTCTTTTGAAAGCTCCTTGTATTGTCCCCAAATATATTTGTATACAGTTATCATATCCCCTCTTAGACGCCTCTTTTCTAATGTAAATAAATCTAATTTAGCTAGCCTCTCCTCATAAGTTAGATTGTCCATCCCCTTTATTAATTTGGTTGCTCTTCTCTGCACTCGCTCTAGTTCCATAATGTCTTTTCTTAGGATTGGTGCCCAAAATTGTACTCCATATTCAAGGTGTGGTCTTACTAGTGCTTTGTAAAGGGTCATAATTATGTTTACTTCCCTTCCATCCATTGCCCGTTTGATGCAAGATAAGATCTTGTTTGCCTTTGCAGCTACTGCATGACATTGGGCACTATTGCTAAGCCTGCTGTCTACAAGCACTCCTAAATCCTTCTCCATCAAGGATTCCCCCAATATATCTCCATTTAATTTGTAAGTCACCTTTTTATTCTTGCATCCCAAATGCATAACCTTACATTTATCTGTTTTAAACCTCATTTGCCATTTACCTGCCCACGTTTCCAGTCTCTCCAAGTCCTTCTGAAGAGAAATTACATCCTGCTCTGATTCTATTACCTTACACAATTTAGTATCATCAGCAAAGATGGAGACTTTGCTCTCGATCCCAACCTCAAGGTCATTAATAAACAAGTTAAAAAGCAGGGGTCCCAGTACCGATCCCTGAGGTACTCCACTCACGACTTTAGCCCAACCTGAAAAAGTTCCATTTATGCTAACCCTCTGTTGTCTGTCCTTTAACCCGTTTTCAATCCAGGTGCATATATTATTAGAGTCCAATTTTCTTTATTTTGTACACCAACCTCTTGTGTGAAACCGTATCAAAAGCCTTTGCAGAATCTAAGTAGACCACATCAACTGCATTACCCTGGTCTAAATTCCTACTTACCTCCTCAAAGAAACAAATAAGGTTAGTTTGGCATGATCTATCCTTCATAAATCCATGCTGATTATTACTAATAATTTTGTTTTCCATTAGGTATTCCTGAATATTATCCCGTATTAAACCTTCAAGTAGTTTCCCTACTATTGAAGTCATGCTTACAGGTCTGTAATTTCCCGTTTGTGATCTAGCTCCCTTTTTAAATATAGGCACCACGTCTGCTTTACGCCAATCTTGTGGTACTGAGCCTGTGGAAATGGAGTCCTTGAATATTAAATATAATGGTTTGGCTATTACTGAGCTTAACTCCTTGAGAACTCTTGGATGTATGCCATCGGGGCCAGGTGCCTTATTTACTTTAATTTTTTCAAGTCGCTTATGAACTTCTTCCTCAGTTAACCAATTGTTCATTAATATGGAGGTTGTGGCTTCCTCCTGCGGCACTACTATTGAACTTGATTCTTCCCTGGTAAACACAGAGGTAAATAATTTGTTTAATACCTCAGCTTTTTCCTTATCTCCAATTATCTGCCTACCCATCTCACACTGAAAGGGCCCTATATTTTCTTTTCTCATTTTTTTGTTATTAAGGTACTTAAAGAACTTTTTAGGGTTGACCTTACTTTCTATTGCAATCCTTTTTTCATTATCCATTTTTGCTAATTTAATTGCCCTTTTGCAATTTTTGTTACATTCCTTATAATTCTGATATGATGTCTCTGTCCCTTCTGACTTAAAGAATCTAAACGCCTTCCTCTTCTTGTCCATTTCCTCCCCTACCTGTTTATTTAGCCACATTGGTTTTGACTTATTTCTTTAATACTTATTACCCAAGGGTATACACTGATAAGTGTGCTTTTCTAACAATGTTTTAAAGACTGCCCATTTATCTTCTACATTTTTCCCTGCAAAAACATCATCCCATTGTATTACTACTAGATTAGACCTCACTTTATTAAAATCTGCCTTTCCAAAGTTTAAGGTCTTTGTTGAACCCAAGAAATCTATTTTTTGATAATTTATTTCAAATGAGACCATGTTATGATCACTGTTAACAAATATTCAAGTCCTGGAACATTTGGGTATTACTTCTACATTGTAGTATGTACTGTAGTATTGTATTATTGTATGATCAGTTCTATTTGGAATTACATATGCTACATTGGTGTGTGTGTGTTTTATATATATATATATATATATATATATACGCGCACAGGTTGTGTGGTGGGTTTGGGTTTTTGAGCTTTCCAAACCTCACAGGTCTCTTCTTCACATATAATTCACTTATTTATTTCTTATGAGGCTTTGTATTATGTAGCAGATTGTGCGTGGTTAATCCCCGTGGCATTTCCCGCCTCCGCGGTTCTGTAAACGTTCGTGTCCATCAGATAAGACAGACAGATTCCCTCCGTGCAGATAAACTATCTTTTTGCTTTTGTTCTCTTCAATAATGTGGAGTTTGGACGTCCTTGTCATTCATGTCACATCTCGGGGACAGGGAGCTGATGCCATCACGCAGGGGAGCTGGGAGGGCCCTGGGAATCCCATACAAGGGGGACGTGAAGATGAGGATAACACTATGAAAGTAGCATTCGCTGGTATAAGGTGCTCCCTGCTCTGAAGAGCTTACAATCTAAATGTACATTCCTTTCCTTGAGAAGCAGCCGGTAAGGTACATTCCTGTGCAGATAATCCCAGATTGTACTATAAATCCCAACGGGCGAACATGAAGGAAGGGAACCAACCCGCACACAAACAAGGCAAACCGAGGAAGTGTGTGAATCCAAATAAGTCTGTACTGAAAGTAAGCACTAAAAACACCATACATAGTGACTACAGATATACCCCACAGGTAGATATAGTGAGCTCAAAAACCCGACAGAACCCAATCAAAAACAAATGGGAGTGGGGGGGGGGAGAAGCCAAATTAAATAAATAAGGGTTGTCACCCCCCCCCCCCCTCTTCTATTTGTGTTTGACTTTTCCCCTCCCCCTGTGTTTTTGTTTGTTTCCTGGCTTGGCTATCCCAGTGTGACCCACTTTTTTCCGCTTACCAGTACCGCTCATTTTTTTGCCTCTTTTATATGCCTGTTCTACAGCCATTGTGAGCTGGGCGGAGGATTCTTTGCACGTGGAGTAGCCGCACTGAGTCCTGTTGGGTGTTTGAGCTCACTATATCTACCTGTGTGTGTGTGTCTGTAGTCACTATGTATAGTATCTTTAGTACTTTCAGTAAAAAACTTATTTTTGATTCACATACGTCCTCTGGTTTTCTTTTTTTAGTGTCCGTGTTCCCCTTTGTTTATCTATCTAATCTCTTTGGGTTCCCTGCACCTTTGCTTGTACCTTGCCACTAAATTTGGGAGTGCTGGCTCTCACTATTGTATATCTTTATAAATAGATATCGGTCTAGGACATTTCGCCATAGCCATGTGGGCCGCGACCAAAACACAACCGGGACACTTTGCCGCGATGTCAGTGTCACGATAGCTTATGACAGGTTGTAATTTACACCAAAAAATATATATATAACTGGGTTGAACTTAGATATGATAAAATATAATTTATTCCTTGATAAAGGTGAACACACAAGATATACAAATAACAGGCAAAATATGGACACTCACTTAAAATGGAATGATGAAACAGTCACATCTGTACTGGCAGTTCATACAGCAATCTTCATAATCCCAAGACATGAAAGACATGAAAAACAATAGTCATAGGCTGAGCCTGGTTTTTATACAATTATTTCCCATTGAACACAACCTAAACACAGCCCTCTCATAAATCAGCGGTGAAGTTGACAGTTTTCCTCAGAGTAAAAACTCCTCCCACCCAAGGACGTTTACAAACTGCTTTTCCTTTCTAAATAACTTCATAACTTCAGTTCAGTAGTACCTACCGGCACGCGAGACATATTAATACATTCCGGCACGCATGACGCTCCCAACGAGACTAAATATTACAGGGTAATATTAAAATTAAGAGAGATATTAATATCTGTCTCTTTGAACCGGCTAAACCTCAGGAGTCTGTATTCGTTAGTTGGGGCTTGGTCCCACGAATACACATATGTAACTCTTTGCATGTTCAGCCGAGGACATCTCATAATATTCTTATATTTAATAAGGTCACTCATTCTGATCTCTCCTTGGGTAACCGCACCCCTGGCCCCAATCAATAAATCTCTTTGAAGCAGATTTTGGCTTCCATTGAAGTGTGAAGTATCACACTTAAAAAACATTCAGTTTCTTGGTTCCTGCCTCCAACATAAACAATTAGGGCAGTTACCTTTTGGTCACTGGTGCTATGTTTCACACCCAATGCCCCAGCCTGGGTCTAGCTGTCTCTAGCAATATTCCCTTGGCCTGCAAATTAGGTATTAACATACTGTGCACCAAAACCCCCTCTGTACCTTTTCACACCCAACTTCAATCAAGCCTTTTGAAGCCCAGATACAATACATTTATACGGGGGAATAAACATTTGGATTTTGAAGCAAGGCAAAACTCATTACTGGACCTCAGTCCAGTTAACCCCTTTCTTCCCTGATGAGAGTAGAGGGTGGCCAAATGGGGTTGTAACCCCTTAAATCCCGGGCCAAATCCTCCCCATCGTCACAGTCAGCTCCTTCTGCCGACCGCCGTCCGCCGTGCGCCGTGCGGTTAACCCGTCTAGCCAGGTCTACATATCTCGACCCGCCCACTCCAGCGCTCGACACCTGCATGTTTCAATGTCCCGCGCTGGACCGCTACACTGCCTAGACAGGTCGGGGTCTCGTGGGTCGGGACATGAAGCAGGCAGTCGAGCACAGAAGCGACCTTCGCGGGCAACGTGTCCCGCGGGAAGATGCCCTGCGGCGAAGTGTCCCGCCGGCGGCGTTTTCGTCGCGGCCAAACGTCCCATTTCGGTAGGAGGATGTCCTGTTATTTGACATAACTATTTCTCTAATGCAGACGCTTGCTGCGCATTGTCACATGCGGGGTACGGTTGGGGGAAGTTAAAGCTGTAGTTCAGTTTTTTTAGTTTTTTTTTTAACTTCAATAGTTTCATGTGGGCAATCTCTACTTACCTAAAGAACTGCATAGCTGCCGGCCAATTTGTTCTCCGTCTATTGATCGGCAAAGTTTGGCGACATCTTTAAATATGGGGAATGTAAATGGTTGCTATAGGAACAAGCATGCTTGTTAAAATAGAATACAAGAAAATTGTTCTTTCAAAGTTGTTTGTTTTTTAAAACAGAAAATGCTAAAAGTATTTTTTCTTACTACAGAACTGATTTATTAAAAAAACCACACATGCAGGATATTGTTTGAACCTGCAGCTTTAAATGGATAATGTTGACCTCTATCTCCAGTGAGAAAGCTGCTCATTTCCGTGGGAATGCAGCAGAGGGGATTTCTTGCGGCGATGTATTCATAGAAGAGGAGTAATCCGGGGTTTTTTATTTAGGAAAATCTACAACTATAGAACTAATTAAATCCCAAATCTCGGAGGAGGAGGAGGAAGCTGCTTAATTCAGGTCTCTGGTAGACTCCAGCACTGATAAGGGCCGATGCAATTAGTGACATGAATATTCATGAAGAACTCAGCGGTGGGCGGGAAGTGAGCGCGCGAGCTGCATGGGAAGGACGGAGGTAGCCGCTGTGATCTCGTATTGTCACCGCGATGAGCTCACACTCGGAAAAGGCACTAACATTGTACCTGCAAGAAGGAGACCAGCTATTAGTGGAAGTAAAAATAGGTTACA
>NW_027456642.1:0-13683 GCF_040206685.1 Ascaphus truei | reverse complement strand
TACTGCAATCGCCATACACGTGCATAACTGATGTAAATAACGCATCTGTAACAGGCTCTATAGTCTCCCTGCTTGCGCACAGCTTCGGTACAGGTAGGGAGCCGGTATTACCTTTCAGGACGTGATGACAGGCGCATGCGCGGGCTGCCGTTTGCCTATTGGGCGATATGTCCTTACTTGCGAGTGTACTTAAAGTGAGTGTCCTTAAACCGGGGTATGCCTGTACTGGTACTCTTAATACAGTACTGTTGCACCCATTCGATCATTCAGCGGGTAGCCAGTATACCTTTTTTGCTCTGTATCAGTGTGTCAGACCAGGCAAGCGTATACAAGTTATACTAGAAGCAAGGGTCCTGCTCGAATGATCTGGGAGATGGCCACATGGGTGGGACCTCTTCAGTGATAGTGGTTACTAAGCTACACTCCTTATTTACCTCAACGAGAGCAGTGAATATCAAAGCCACACTGAGTAGTGTAAAAAATTATTGCATCTGTAGCCAACAGTCCTAGGTTGATCCAGAACCTTAGCGTTTCCACTTATCTACTATATATTTGTGAAAGCACTGTATGTCTGCGTCCCTAGCGGCAATCTCATTGGTCCCTTGGCCCGCCCGCCCCCGCACATCTCATTGGCCTGAGGCGGAGAGGCGGAGAGGCGGAGTGACGGGCACATCACACACACACACACACACACACACACGTGTGTAGAGGGGTTGTTACCTACATTAGCGGGGCTCACAATGTTAGCAGCACCCGCGCGCACCTCCTCCTCTCCCTGTGTCTCCCGCGCTTTCACCCCGCCCCCCCCCTCCCTCGGCGCCGCTACAGTCAGCGGGACACACACACACTATTATTACCCCATCAGCGCCCCCCCCACCCAGTGTCAGCGGCCGTGCGAGAACCCCCCTCTATATCTCCCACCTCTCCCCCCCCACACATATACATGCCCCCCTCCCCGGCGCTACAACTCACCCCTTCCCCGGCGGGGGAACAGCCAGTGGCCAGGCAGGCTGCCTCGCGGCGCCGAGTACCCAAGATGGCGGCGCCCGGGAGACAGCGGGGGAGCGGCCACAACACGCTGCCTCCCGCCTCAGATCCACGTGGGACCTGCCGGACGGGTGAGTGAGCGGCCTTCACCTCCCCACACCCCCTTTCACCTCCCCTCACTTCTCCTCCCTTCCACCCCCTTCACCTTCCCATTTACCTCCCCTCCCTTCCACCCCCCCTCCACCTCCCCCCCCCCCTCCACCTCCCCATTCACCTCCCCTCCACACCTCCCCTCCACCCCCCCCTTCACCTCCCCTCCCTCTTCACCTCCCCCCCCCCTCCCTCTTCACCTCCCCTCCCCCCCCCTCCCTCTTCACCTCCCCTCCCCCCCCTCTTCACCTCCCCTCCACCTCCCCTCCACCTCCCCTCCACCTCCCCTCTCCACCCCCCCCCCTCCACCCCCTCCCCCCTCCACCCCCCCCCCTCTCCACCCCCTCCCCTCTCCACCCCCCCCCTCCACCCCCCCCCCCCCCCCCTCTCCACCCCCCCCCCTCCACCCTCCCCCTCCACCACCTCCCCTCTCCACCCCCCCCCCCTCCACCACCTCCCCTCTCCCCCCCCTCCACCCCCCCCCCCTCCACCCCCTCCCCTCTCCACCCCCCCCCTCTCCACCCCCCCCCCTCCACCACCTCCCCTCTCCACCCCCCCCCCTCCACCACCTCCCCTCTCCACCCCCCCCCCTCCACCCCCCCCCCTCCACCACCTCCCCTCTCCACCCCCCCCCCTCCACCCCCCCCCTCCACCCCCCCCCCCTCCACCTCCCCCCTACCTCCCCTTCACTTCCCCTCCACCCCCTCCACCTCCCTTCCACCCCCCCCACCGCCTCCCCCCCCCTTCCCACCCCCGCCCTTCCCACCACCTCACCCCTCCCCCCCATTCCCACCACCTCACCCCTCCCCCCCCTTCCCACCACCTCACCCCTCCCCCCCCTTCCCACCACCTCACCCCTCCCCCCCCCTTCCCACCACCTCACCCCTCCCCCCCACCTCACCCCTCCCCCCCACCTCACCCCTCCCCCCCACCTCACCCCTCCCCCCCACCTCTCCCCCCTCCCCCCCACCTCTCCCCCCTCCCCCCCACCTCTCCCCCCTCCCCCCTCCCCACCACCCCCCCCTTCCCACCACCTCCTTCCCACCACCTCCCCCCCCTTCCCACCACCTCCTTCCCACCACCTCCTCCCCCCCCCCCTTCCCACCTCCTCCCCCCCCCCTTCCCACCTCCTCCCCCCCCCTTCCCACCTCCTCCCCCCTCCCCACCACCCCCCCCTTCCCACCACCTCCTTCCCACCACCTCCCCCCCCTTCCCACCACCTCCTTCCCACCACCTCCTCCCCCCCCCCCTTCCCACCTCCTCCCCCCCCCTTCCCACCTCCTCCCCCCCCCCTTCCCACCTCCTCCCCCCCCCCTTCCCACCTCCTCCCCCCCCCCTTCCCACCTCCTCCCCCCCCCCCTTCCCACCACCTCCTCCCCCCCCTTCCCACCTCCTCCCCCCCCCCCTTCCCACCACCTCCTCCCCCCCCTTCCCACCTCCTCCCCCCCCTTCCCACCACCTCCTCCCCCCCCTTCCCACCACCTCCTCCCCCCCCTTCCCACCACCTCCTCCCCCACCTTCCCACCACCTCCTCCCCCACCTTCCCACCACCTCCTCCCCCACCTTCCCACCACCTCCTCCACCACCTTCCCACCACCTCCCCACCACATCCTCCCCCTTCCCACCACATCCTCCCCCTTCCCACCACATCCTCCCCCTTCCCACCACATCCTCCCCCTTCCCACCACATCCTCCCTCCTCCCCCTTCCCACCACCTCCCCCTTCCCACCACATCCTCCCTCCTCCCCCTTCCCACCACCTTTATCATTGTTTTAACACCCATTATTTTAGCTTGGATATTTATTCAAATTGATTTTAATATTATTCATAAATCACCCAGCAGGTGGGAGAGTGCCCATACTAGGGTTCTCTCTCTTGCTCAGTTTTGATTTATACCCTACCCAGGGGTACCCTACTAGAATCCAACTATGTTAGTCAAGGTTAATAAATACTTTTGTTTTTTTAAAGTAGCAATGAACCAACAGCTTTAGTGACCTGAATGATCTTACTGAAACTAGACAGCATAAAAGGCAGGAGTTTGCAAAGATAGCATACACTGCATCTTTCTATACTTTAAACCCAAAGGGGAAAAAAAATCTGCATGCATGGCATATTCCCATTCATGTACGGTTAGCAGTGAGATCCGAATTTATACGAGCGAGAGCCTTTAGTTTAAAGTATGTAATAATGTGAGCCATCGCACTGGCGAGTATCCATCTATTGTAATAATGCACATCATTTTACACTAGGCAAGACCCTCTGAAATTAAATGTGCATAATTGTTCCCGTTTAAGATAATTTAATGACTATATAGAGTTATGGCCAGTAAAACAGAACAAAGGCAGGCAGATCTTATCAGGAGGTATTCAACATCCAGCCTAAGATTATAGTCAACGTGCACTCATCGCACCGTGAGCGATGTGAATACAGATGCAAGTGATTGGGGATGAGTGGCGGACGCGTCACGAGGCTGGTTTGCCATGATTGGCTGAACCATGCAGGTGATGCGGTGGTCAATTGAAAATACATAATTTTTGTCTTTTCAAAACATGATTGTGCCATGTCCTGCGCACGCACTAGGGGCGGCTCAGGCATTCTGCAATTTGTGGCTGCTCCCCGCAGGAACTATAATCTTAGGATATTTGAATGAGTGAAGGTCAAAACAATGTGAAAAGGGCTCAAAGTTTTACACAAGATCAGAGGCTATAATTCTACTTCTGGTTTTTCCCAGGGTGAGGGGGGGAGAAGAGATAATAGAAATGGACAATGCTGAAATTCCCAATTCATTGGTTTACTTTGGAGAGATACACCCTCCACTACGATTTGCTCAACTATCTTAAGTATTAGCAGGAATGGGGTAAAATATATATTTGACCAGATCCTAATTTATGAACACTTGAATTATAAATTCACAGGGTAGTGTACAATATTCGGTACCTTCAACTGTGCATTTAGATTAGCCATGAAATCAATGCCTCTATAGCAAGCTGGCACATTGTCACCATCGCTTTGCCATGACCAAATGACTGCTGGCATTTATACGCAATGGGAACCTCCGCTTCAAGGAGAAGGCAGGTTTTGGGGTAAGGCGGTAAGCTTAGGCACCTACCTTTGTAGCCATGCAGTCGGTCCCGGTGGAGGGGCGAGTAACTGGAGGTTAAATATTCTCATCTTCCAGGACTACAGGCTTTGAAAACACTCACTCCAGTCGTGTTATGCTGTATAACTAAACAAGATTCTACATTTTATTTTTCTGGCGAGTTAAAGGCTTCCGCTTTCTCATAGGCAATATCGCTGCATATTTATAACCAAATGGGAATGTGAACAAAGTGCCCAGAATACGTACGGTTTCCTCTAAGTCAGGGGTGCGAGATTCTTATGGAGGGGCTTAGAGGCCCCATGTGTTTCCCAAAAAGGCATTTAAATGAAGTTCCGGGGGACTGGTGAAGGTAGCAAATGACGCCATGGCAATGTGACGTCAATGCCGGAGCCAAGGTAAGAGGGGGAGGGGGAACAGGGAGAGAAGATAAATAGTGCACCCTGTCAAGTCTTTGTTCTGCTACTTTGCTTCCTTAAAACATGTTGATCTTTGTGGGTCTAAGGCTTGGCAGGTGCACAAGTAACAAGAGAACAAGCCCTGGAACTTTGCATATCACACCATGTCGTCTTGTGATTGCCCAGTCACTTGCCAAAGCTGCAGAATTGTGAACCGTTGTTGCAGATCTTCCTATTGAAATGCTAATGGCTGCACCACAGGCAGATAAAGGATCTTTTACCAATTCAGCATACGCTTTGGGTATGGAAAAAAATACAAATAAAAATGATTTGTTCCCAAGTTCTTAAACACCATTGATCCTACTCCACAGCATCATAGATGAATCAAAACGACACAATCCGATGATTTTCCAAAAGGAAAAGAACCTGAACTCCATGAACATGGTACAGGTGGTAATCCTTACAATGAGTATTAGAGATCGTGTGACCCAAGAGACGTAGAGTATCGAGTGCCTTCATAAAACATAAGTGTTGCACCAAAAGAAGGAAAAAATAAATACAAGGGCACACAATACAGCCGATAGCAAAATTGTGGAGTAGGGTTAAATAGTATTAGGCGTCATCATAGGCAGGGTCAGTATTTCTCAGGGCGGGCACGAAAAACAGATTCCTGTATTTATGAAATTAAACTCTGGTTTAGAATTAATTTATAAAAATTCTATACTTTTTTTTGTTTTTTGTTTTTTAAACCAGCCTCTGTAATGTAGAACAAGACACGGGGGTATCTGCTTTTAAAAAAGTAGACAGGCCTAAAGGCTTGTAGATCAATTACTGCCACTAAAGTAAAACATTATTATATCCAGAAAACTTCAAAAGCCAACAACCAGCAGAACGTGATCTCAACATGTTGCGTACGAGTTTGTTGCTTGCCAGCTGAACAGCCCCTACAGGCTATACAATTTCCGAAGCACGGACTGCCTCCAGAATTTGTATCAGCTGCATCCAGTTCCACAACTGCCAGTAAAACTGGTGTTTGAGAGTTTTTATTGATGCAATCAGATGGCTGCAATTCAATGTGTGTATCCCAAAACATGTTTGCTCCAAGTTAATAGGATGGGAAGAGTTCCTGGCTTTATCTGGTTAGTGTTAGAACAGTCAGCCATAAGACCTTAATGTTGACACCAACTTATTTCTGCTATCAAGCACAACAGTATAGAAGTCTTCACCTGCAGAAGGTCAGCTTCCCAACTCATGCACGTCACATAACTGGAGGCCAGTTTAACTATGGAGCACAGGCTTTGCCATGCAGGTACAGTGTAAAACACCATGTACTCAAATTTAAAGTCTAGGCATGCGATACACTGCTTTTATTTAGTGACTCGTAGCCAAATTGACTGAAACAATGCAGTAACCCCAGGGGTACAAAAACAACAGTATGTTAATTACCAAAACAAATTTGTTTTTTGTTTTTTTAGTATCAGAGACTGAGCCTTCACAAGTGCATAACCATACATATTTTTCAAAGATAGGAAAATAATAAGGGGGAAAAAAAAAAAAACCACCTCAAAAAGGCAGCTGCTGTATGGCCTTCAGCCAGTCCACGTATTTGTAACCATGGATTTGTCAACATAACTGTGCCCCGGACATACAGTACTTGAAAACGAGAGGTAACTATGTATTACTTCCTGGTAAAACATTTTATAAATAAATGTCTACAGCTGTACGGTAATCCTTGCTGCACACAAGTTATTCAATGGAAAACAAAAAAAAGGGGGAGGTAGAGGACAAAAAAAAAAAAATTTAATAAATCCCAGACTGCATAATCTGACTCAATGAAAAGTACAAGTGAAATATGAACAGCATTGGGTGCTGCTTTAAGGGACCAATAAGCTTTCATATAGCGCTTTCTACAAGCGCCAGCACAATTACAGGAGTTCGGTACGCAGCACAGGAATATTTACAGACAGTCCCTGCCCAGATGAGCGTACAATCTTTTTTTGGTGCCTGATCCACAGGGAACGTGTGACTTGCCCAAGGTCACAAGGAGCAGACACAGGTAATCGAACCAGGTTCCCCCGATTCAAACTCCGAGACAGTGCCTTTACCCACGAGTCACTCCTCACTAGGAGGCTCACCTTGCACTTGGACAAAAACAATGTGCAAGATAAGGCAGCGATATTAAACCCCCTGGATAACCTCTAACAAAAGGCCCACTAAACAAATGTTACAAAATCATTACATATTCAGGGTGCTAATTCCAACTAGATTATGTTACATTTAAACACAAATGAGCTGCATGTCTATGTAAAGGGCGTACTGCAAGTTTACTTTATTACACCAGTCTTTACAAGCAAGTTTTCCACTGCGTAATTAAAAAAAAAAAAAGTTTGCGACACCACGGACTCCTTACGACTTGCGAAATTAGATGGGTGTTTTAGATGCCGACTTCTTACCCAATATGCACAGGAACAGAGATTCAAGTCATCATTAAGGGCTAGTCAACTCTAGTCCTCAAGGGTCACCAAACAGGTCAGCTGTAGGATAATGCTGCTTCAGCACAGTTGGCTCAGTCAACTGTGCTGAAGCAGGGATCTCTTGAAAAAACTGCACTAGCCCAGGTTGGGTTATCAACATATTGAACATGCATTGAAGTTCCCACCTTCAGGCATTTGTTCACAATGTGTACATAGAGTCAAGTGATTTTAATATCTAATATTTCACTTTAACAGCCTAGAGAGGCAGCACCTCCAAGTAGCACTAGTTTCACATTCTCCAGAACACCGGTTGCCAAGATGCAAAGACGCTTACCATGTCCAGAAGCAGGTCATGCAGCCGACTGCTCCATACCACAAAAGCATATCTGACAAGCAAGTGCTGGCTTTGTGTTTGCAAGATGAAGTTTGGGCAGAATAGGAGTGGGCGGGAGAAGAACTAAACAGCCCGATTCCCTATAAATAGAGCAGGGTTTAAAGTGCGCTGTCTTGTTTTGTGTGAGCTTACAAACCCAGAACTTCTGCTACTATTTAACCACTTCAGTGCCCCATTGACATACGACACACCCCAAAAAAAAAAAAATAAGTTGCAGCCATGGAGCCCTTATGACTTGCAATCTGCTTGTTTGTTTCCTAGACACCCCTCCCCCCCCCCCCCCGCCAACCATCCCCCACGAGGCTGTACCACTGAAGCAGGGATATCCTGACGTGTTGGTGGTCATTGAGGACTGGAGTTAGCCACCCGTGTATCAGACAATACTTACAGCATAAAAAAAATTTTTATTATCCAGCTCAATGCCATTGTCATTACTTTTAATATAAAATGACAATCTTTTGATTTCTCTAGCAGGTTTCTGCCAAACTCCCCAGCCGTGCAAGATATTTGTAATACTTTCCTGTTTGGGATAATTTGTTCCCAAATTTCCCAGCAGTTTTAACTAACAATAGATAATTACCTTAGCAATACAAGGATACATTGTAACTGCTGAGTTACACGGACTGAAGCAGCCATTATGCGTTAGGCCAGGGGTGCGCAAACTTCATGCGCTGCACCCCCCTCCCGCTCTCCTCCTTGGTCACGCCCCCCTTACCTCCAATGAAGCATTAAATGATGCTGTGGGGTCATGTGATGTCACGTTTCCATGGTATTAGGCGTCATTTGACACAGTTGCCATGGAGACGCATGGACTGAAGCCAGTAAGTAAACGTAGAAGCCTCACGCTCTCAGCGATGGGGTTCTGTAACCGCCGCGCCCCACAATAAAGTGCCCCCCCCAGTCTGCGCACCGCTGTGTTAGGCTACGATTATACCAGATTGTGCTGGGCAGCAGTGCGATCCGGTGAGGACATCCTCACGCGGCCGCCAAGCGGCACCTGAACAAGCCGAGGAGGCAGGAGAGAAAGCAGTTCTAGGCGGCACGCAAGTTATGTTTACTGTAATTGAATTTCAGCAATTTGCTTTTGAGCTGCGTGACTAGGACAGCGTTTTGTATAATCACTGCTGTGGTCACACAACCAGGGGTTTTTTTTTTAACAGGAGTACCAAAAGATTGCCAACAGTTAAGAATGTAGAATTACATACAAAAAAAAAAAACATATGTAAAAGGGTCAACTACGTATGTTGGTGGTTATAGGCTTCAAGGCTTATATAATCATTGCCAAATGTACCCTCCATCCACTTACCCACAAACAAACAAATCCTAGCCCCATGCTAAATGCATTCAGATATGTTTGCAGACAGATTATATCTGGTGTTGTGGGCCACAGTATACATTTCATATCGCTTTGGTACCGATGAAGCCAACGTCACTGCACCCATTAACGCGACGCTGAAAGTAAAAGTGTTCGCATAATTTTACGAGAGATTTGGCGTTGAGCAAATTGAAACAAGTGTTGATATGCAAAACTATGCCACATTTACTCTATAACATTGACAGTTCAATGGGGGCAAAAGATTGGCTACATCCATATCCCTCTTCCATAAACCCAGAGAAAGAGAAGTGGCTCTTACACCATTAAAGACTGCGCTGCTCAATCGAGGAGATACATGTTTGAAATTAAGTATAGGAGGTTAAAATGGAGCTCTCTCCAGAGCAATCTAAGGACGTGCTTATAGTACCGGCGTGTCGCGACAAAACAAATGCCGTTTATAAGAGGCCTGTGGCAGGGGTGCGCAAGATTTAATCGGGGGGTGGGGGGGTTTAGAGACACCGCAGGGGAAATTGTGTGAGGTCTCTGTAACTTCACGCCTCTCCGGTGATGCCGTTGGGTTAACGTGATGTCATTTGACTCAACATTTTGCCGCACGGTCGCTCTTCATCGCGCGCACACACAACGGCCGGCCCGATAGAGCGACTGCATTTTGTTTGCACCGCGCGTGTAATATATAAATATATATATATATATATATATATATATATATATATATATATATATATATATATAGGGAACCATGTTAAAAATGGTTATTGAGGCAAAAAGTGACACTGTGTGCTCATTTGCATGTCATTTCCCAGAATCCCTTGCTGCAGTGGAAGTGCTGTATGCTGGGTGATAATGGGGAAAGGCGGGGTTGCAGACCTGCCTAAGACATGCAGATGAGCATAGAGCTATATTTGCATATTTGCTTTCCTGTGGAGGGTTTTTGTCACTTTTTTTACTCACCATAACTTAACTCAGTATTATGGTTTGGCCTATCCCATAAGCCTCTCTTGCATTCCCAGTAAAATCAACCCCACACTGATGAGACCCATCAAGGTCGAAACAGCTGTCTGTGGGTGGTTTTCTGGGTATGCACCTTAACCCTGGCTGTGCTCAAAGCTGTGACCATGCAGCAAGCTTAAGCCTATAGGGAACCATGTTAAAAATGGTTATTGAGGCAAAAAGTGACACTGTGTGCTCATTTGCATGTCATTTCCCAGAATCCCTTGCTGCAGTGTAAGTGCTGTATGCTGGGTGATAATGGGGAAAGGCGGGGTTGCAGACCTGCCTAAGACATGCAGATGAGCATACAGCTATATTTGCACATTATATATATATATTAAAAAAAAGTTGCAGCATAAATATTACCATGGTAACAAACTAGAAATTAGGATAACAGAAATTTAAAAAAAAAATAAAGTTTATTTTCTATTCACCTACACCACACTTGGTCTTGCAGTCTTCAAGGACAGCTAAAACTGACCAACCTTGTGTGACCTCGAAGAATCAAGTGGGAAGGCTTAAGAAACCAAATCACCAAATGACTGAATCATCGTCTGATGCAATGTGCTGGAAGAATGTCGCCCATCAACGTCACTCACCCCCTTTCCCCCCCCCCCCCCCCCCCGTTCCCTCGTGACAGTTATTGAGACCTGCAGCAAGGGCAAACCAGAGACAAGAGGGGGACAGAAAGAGTGAGGGAACACCAACGTTAACTCTTTGGCAGCCAAAAAGGTACCTGCACTGTGTTGCTAGTCCACCTAGCAGTGAAAGGGTTAACTGCACCTGCACTTCCATCACTAAACAGGATAAGTGACAGCACAGGGAAAACCATGTGAACTTGTACAACAAAGGAAAGGGTTCACAGTGTAATGGGGTCATGGCAAAGAGCCTCCTTTTTAATGCATGAAGTGATCAAAACACTCGCCCAGGGCCATAGATCTAGGAGTCAACATGAACATGTTTATATACTCAAATCCATAAACTTCTGCACCACTCCTAATATTTCAATATCTAGTGTACAGATTCATATGCAGTCTTAAAAAACATTGTTTTTCAAACAGCATGTCAAGTTCACAGCTAAAGAACTAATCCGTTTGTTTTTAGTTTGAGATTAGCATTTTTACCATTTATTCATTCAGTAATGATTCCACATGCAAATATTTATTCATAGAAATATGCATATACTGTGCCAATAATTACACCACCCACAAACAAAGTATCTCCCATCCAGTGTGATTAGGCGAGCAGAATTTCATAGCCATCTGAATGGATCTCTTCATTCTGCCGCCATAATTTCTACAATTATCTGGCAATGTAACCATCGGCTGTTACACAAGCAAAAAGGTGAAAGTTTCAGTACTGTAACCAAACTAATGTACTGTGAGCACTTATCTATTCAAGGGCATTGGCCTCTCGCACAGCAGATGATAAACAATGGGACATGGCCCCTAGGGACACGTACAAAAGCCCCATGCAGAGGCACATCACAACCCCTAGGGACACAAGACCCCCATGCACAACCCCTAGGGACACAAGACCCCCCCCTGCATATCCCTAGGGACACATACAAGACCCCTCCATGAAACCCATACGAGACCCCCATGCACAGGAACTCCATTGGACCCGTACAAGATCATGGGACATGACCCCTAGGGACATATACAAGACACCCATGCACTCCACACAACCCCTGGGCCTAGGGACATGTGCATGTGATTTGGGGGAAAGGGGAGGAACTCTACCAGACCCCATGCACAGGAGCTCCATGGGGCCAAAACAAGATCCCCATGTAAAGGCACTCTACACAACCAAGGGACACATACAAGCCCCTCCATGAACATGCACTCCATGGAACCCTTAGGGAAACATGCGACCCCCCCCCCTTTCACATGCACCCCCCCTTTCACATGCACACCCCCCTCCCCCTTTCCCATGCACAGAAACTCCATGGGACCATACAAGACCCCCATGCACAGACACTGCACTAGGAACATGTGCGACCCCATGAACAGGCACTCCACGAAACCAGTAGTAACACATACCACCCGCAAAATACCCCACATGACACACACAAGACCCCATGTACTGCAATTCGACCCCAATGTGCAGACACTCCACATCATCCCTAGGGACAAGCGAGACCCCCATGCACAGGCCATCTCCATGGGACCCCTAGGGGCATGGGACCTCTAGGGGCATAAGACCCCGACATGAGGCAAACGACCCCCTCCCCCCATTCGCAGGCAGCCCAGAGGACACACGGAGGCGTCATACAAAGGTTATGTACAAATAACACGCCTACTGCATTCTACTCAAAGGTGAATGAGATTAAACTTCCATGTGGACACACATTATAGGACTCCATATGCAGTCTGCGCAGAACAAACAGGACTGGGCAACTCTTTCACGGTGGCCACACAAAATAAGGGAACAAGTCTGATCCCCCTTAACAAAGAGCTCACAGAATCGCAATCAGGAATCCCCCCACAGACTCACAATGTGCTCCCTAAAGAGATCCCTTCCCCACGTGGGGATCAGCAGCGGCAGGAGGCGGTGATACAATGTATAACTCACCGCAAGCTGCAGCGGGGTCCCGGCACACGGGCGAGGCGTTACACTGGGCTGCAGCGCGGTCCCGGCACACGGGCGAGGCGTTACACTGGGCTGCAGCGGGGTCCCGGCACACGGGCGAGGCGTTACACTGGGCTGCAGCGCGGTCCCGGCACACGGGCGAGGCGTTACACTGGGCTGCAGCGCGGTCCCGGCACACGGGCGAGGCGTTACACTGGGCTGCAGCGGGGTCCCGGCACACGGGCGAGGCGTTACACTGGGCTGCAGCGGGGTCCCGGCACACGGGAGAGGCGTTACACTGGGCTGCAGCGCGGTCCCGGCACACGGGAGAGGCGTTACACTGGGCTGCAGCGGGGTCCCGGCACACGGGAGAGGCGTTACACTGGGCTGCAGCGGGGTCCCGGCACACGGGCGAGGCGTTACACTGGGCTGCAGCGGCCCCGCTGAGTGTGCCTGGCCAGCTACCTGCAATGAAAGCCCCAGTGCTAGTCACGTGCTGGCTGAGCATGGCTTTTATGTGCTCTCTTGTCGCGCATGCGCGGCTCCTCCTATCCAGTCCCCTGGTGTCAAAGTGAATGAATACCAAGGGCATTTTCAATGAGTTATTATAGTCGGTGAGTGAGACCATGTAAAGAAAGAATTTGTATTTGGTTTTTTTCATGTGTCCATAAAAACTAAATGCTCTGGAGTGTTTTTACCATCATTAGTATAATTTGCTATAATATTGTATGTGTGTGAGTATAAATATATTTTTAAAAAATGTGTTTTTGTGTGTACAGTACATATGTATGTGTATGTGTGTATATATGTAGATGTACAAACGGACAAGGTAGTCCACAGCACTCCAATGATGAAAAAGGCGATTTTTTTTATCAATACAACAAGATAAGTGGAAAAAATAAACAGAGGTTTCAAAGATATAACTTTCGACTGGACAGAAATACATGGCCGGTGGGCACAGTTACTGTTGCCAGGTGGCTCCTCCAAAAATACTGGACATAATGGTGAAAGGTGTGACACGCTCGAGAAACACATACACACACACACACACCTCTCTGTGCTCCATGCTGTTTCCTCCTCGCCCGACTACTAGACTCCTGACACGTTATCCTGATTGGCTGCATTTCCCAGCAGCAACCAATCAGGATGGCAAGAGAGGTAATACCGGACACATACATGTCCAGTATTACCTCTAATTTTTTACTGGACAGAGTGTCCAAATACAGGACAGTCCGGTTCAATACTGGACACCTGGCAACCCTAGGCACAATATGGCCGTCCGGGTC
>NW_027456641.1:0-13752 GCF_040206685.1 Ascaphus truei | reverse complement strand
GAGATGATAGCATTGTAAAAGTTAACAAGATAGTTAGTTTAAGCAGAAAGTGAGGAGAGGTTAGAGATAAGGGTAGATGTCAGAGGAGAGAGTTCAATTAAGCTGAGGTATCGAGTAGGACAGGGGTGAGGGGAATGAGAGGTGGTGGATGAGAGCAGAAGAGGTCATGTACAAATAGACCTTGTTAGTCAGAGAGCAGTCATTCCAGAGGGCACGTGAGAAGTGAAGAGTAAAGTGAGACATGGAATGTGGATTACATTAGATGGGTTAATACGCTTAGCAGGGAGGTGGAGAGAGAGAGGCAAGAGGCAGAGAGTGGTGCAGGGGTTGAGGAAGAGATGTTGCATGTACCTTATCAGAACATTAAAGAACATCAATTCACACTGGTGCAGAGTTGATGATGAATCCAGTTCACCTCCAATTCAATTTTAACAGAAATGTTTCATTCTTCATTACTGAAAAAAAAGAAAAGTAAAAAACATTTCATTACTATTTTCAAAATGGATTGAATTCCCCCAACAATGACTATGTGTTACCAATATATCCCTCTCAGTCCCACTGCAGCATATACTGTACCAGTGTGAAAGTAGGAAGGTACACAGTACCGGTAAAACAATACGTGCCGGTACTATGCACCATATGAATTATAAGGGGATGTAAATCTCCCAGTCTCTCTCCATATCCGCAACAGAGCGGGCTCCGGTCAGTGGCATGGATGCCCATATATGGGTATGCTCATATTTGGGCATCCCATGTCACTGACCGGAGCCGGCTCTGAGTATAGGGATATATGCGGAGACGCAGAGGTGCAAGGAAATGGGAGGAGGCACGGTGAGAAACAGGGAGAGACCACAGGAAGATAGAGGGCAACAACTTCCACAAGGTACTTGTATGGGTATAATTGTTTGTATTTTGTGCAGAGGGGGTAATTTCAGATAAAATACAATTCTCCACCCTCTACGAAACAATTCCACTTTGTTCAGTAAGCCAGAAAGTCTTGGTCCCATGTGGACTGAATTTAATGCAAATAAGGTCCTTAATACACAAGTAAAGAATAAAGTTACTTATTCTCTACTGTAAGAAGTGCCACATTGCCCACTATTTGGGTCCTGTGCCCAGATTGTGACCATGCATGGCAGAGGTGAGATTCCCCCAACTCCAATTTGCTACACTCTCCAAGAGAGATAATTGTGATCAGAGGTGGAACTAGGGGAGGGTGTGAGCAGGGTCACTGCCCAGGGAGTAACCTGACTGGGGGCACGGAAATCTCATTTAGTGCATATGTTGCGGCACTGCATTGATTGACCGGTCAATCTGCACTGCTGCCTGTCACAGTGACATCCTGATCGGGCACTGTGATCAGCTATAGCACTGACCCAGGTGAGATAGTTCAGCACTTTACAAGGAGGGAACAGATGTTGTGGGTGACAGATGCTGGAGGTAGGCCAAGACTGTTGGCCAGAGTAACGTGGAGACTTACTGCACTCTGCATGCCCATCCTCTCCCTGACATCAGGGGAAGGAAGTGGCCCTGGGGTGTGTGTAGGTATGCCAGATGTCAGTGTATGCATAAGTAAGTATGCCTGTGTAGTGGGAGGTGTAGGGGCGTTAAGCTGGAGGACTTAAAACAGGCACAAAAGCACATAGATACCTCTGATTATACCGCACCAAATGCTGATAATATCATGCTGTAGCTGCACTTTACAGAAGATGATGCAGATGTCATCATTGGTTGGTGGGTTCATTAAATCAATCCATCATATCATAACCACACTGTGCATATGATGTACTGAATCAGTAACACCAGGAAGACATCTCCATGTTAGGAGTAGAGTTGAAGTTAACAGAATATGTCCAGCACTGTGGTGTGTAGCCCATAAATAATAATTGTGCACATTACCAGAACAACATACTGTCAACTGCAAGATCATTTTGCTGCTTGTAGCGTATGCTCATCCTGTACAGTGTTGTAGTAGATCCGTCTCTTCAGTGTTCACTGCAACAAAAGTAAGACATTGCATTAATATTACAGACGTTTGGGGGCTGAAATCTCACTTCGCTGCGGACAATTTCCCTTTGCATAAGATTCTTGTGATTATGTCAATGATGATCAATAACTGCATCATAACACAGCCGCTCTATACAGAAGATGTACTTGCTCTCATTGGTCATTGAGGTAATACGTCACACAATGTACAGATATAGCAAGGATTATTTCTCCCACTTGTGCATTATGGCATTATGATGGGAAATGTTGTGAGATTCTGCATTATCAGCATCACTGAATCTTTTGGAAATTAAGTGATATTCTATGTTTTAATGCAATATTATGGGTGATCAGCCGGTAAAATAATAATAGCTTGCTGTATCTGTAGCCATGCTCTACCCATGATGTGCTGAACCAATGACTGCAGAGAGATTCAGAGTGCTAAACATGACTGGAACGCATCTCTGAATAATGGGCAGCAAAGCAGTGCAGAATAGGAGGTGAAAGTATTTAAAATGGAAGATCCTTAGCAGCTGTGTGGAGAGTAGACAGTACAGACTGACCAAGTAAATGGTAAAAGGAGTAACTTCAACATTACTTGGCTTTGTTCTCCACATTGAAGCTTTCCTCCTCTTTAAATCACTAATACTGATGCCATGTGTAACCTGTACTGAGAGTTATATAATCTACTGGCCTAGATGAAACCATATGATGCAAACAGGATCCATCCCACTCCAGATTCATAGAATTGAACCACCTCAACCTTTCATAACAATCACATAGAACTGCAGCTGTGCGCTACTGCACATGTTCTTGTTATGAATGGTAGTAGATGTGGTCCTTGGGTCTTTACTTCATACTGTAGCCACCCTCTACTCATGATGTATTGAATCAACGAAAACTTGCATGGTTCAGATCACAGGAAGGGGTAGAGTAGAGATGAAAATATTCAATGTGAAACCCGTAGCAGCCGGATTGTGTGGAGTCAATAAAACGACAAATACTAAATGGTAAATGAGAAATATACACATTGCTTATCTGTCTCTGTGTAGTAATTTTCCTTCTCTTCAACTGTCCTTCAAATTTTCTCTTTTGCAAGAAAAGGAACACATGGCTTCAATATTCACTTCTGTTCTGCAGTCATCCCTCCTGAAATAAAAGTTAAGCATTGCATTGTTATTATGATAATACATACAATAAACCTTGCTCCAAACCATTTGATGCAAAGCAAATCCACCTCCCACCCACAGCTGTGCTCCTTCTAGAGCATGCATGTCAAACTCCAGTCCTCGAGGGTCCCAAACAGGCCAGGTTTTCAGTAGGGATATCCTGAAAACCTGGCCTGTTTGCTGCCCTCGAGGACTGGAGTTTGACATCCTTGTTCTTGAGCTTCTACCACGCAAGTCATCCATGTGAGTGACACTGTACTGCAGTCCTGGTCTGCACACAATCTACTGAATCAATGACATCACACTGTAAAGGCAATCTACAAGATGTATTAGTTGTCCACACTTCCGAAATGTTACTTTTATGTCCAAATCACTTATTCCCATGACCTGATATTTGTATTTGTTATTTATAGGATTGTCACAAAGAGTTGATGAGGTCACCAAATGATAGTATGTAGAGAGAAAGAGAGATCTCAGAACAGAGCCCTGATGTATACCCACAGACAGATCAATAGAAGACGAAGACATGTTAGCAACAGAGATGGAGAATGTGTGACAGGAAAGTTATGATGAAAACCAGGATAGAACTGTGTTACGGATACCAAGAGAGAGTTTAGAATATGAAGGAGGAGAGTGATTGAGAGCATCAAACGCAGCAGATAGATCAAGTAGGATTAGTAGGGAAAAGTGACCTTGGGAATTTGCTTTAAGCACAGTCTGTAGAACGAGCTGTACGAAAGGCAGGTTGTAAAGGATCCAGGAGGGCATGTGATTTAAGAATGTTGACATTCTAGCAATTAGGAGACAAACAGCAGGAGGGATACAGGGCGGTAGTTAGTAAGGCACATAGGGTGTAGGTTGTTTCTGAGAAAAGGGTGACCACTACAGGCTTAAAGTAAGAGGGTAAAGAGCCAGAGAATAGGGAGGAATTGAAGATGTGGGTGAGAGTGGGGACTAAGAGATGCAGTAAGGTGTGAGGGGATACGATCTAGAGGGCATGTGGTAGAGGGAGAAGAGAAGATGATTAGCTTCCAGCTCTGTAAGAGAAGAAAAGGAGTCAAATGCAGAAGGAGAATTAGGTAGAAGGAGAGAAGGGGGAAGGGACAGAAGGAATCTCCTTGTGGGTGGCATCCACCTTGCCTCTGAAGTAGTCAAATGCTTGAGGAGAAGTGAAGGAAGGATGGCAAGTGTGAGGAGAAGGTTAGTGGAGGGAGTCAAATACAGGGAAAAAAAGACAGCGTAAATTAAATTTGAGTGTTGATGAATGTGAAAAAAAAGTAGTGTGGTTTGGCCCCAGAGAGCAGCTTTATACAGGACTGGAGACATTTTTACTGTAGAAAAATCAAATATCAATTGTGTGATTTCCTTCATAGGCATTAAGAACAGCGAGTGGAAGTGTGATGAACATGTTTGGGAATTTAGCCAAGGGTGTGGGCTAGAGGGACAAGTGTGTCAGAGCCTAGAGGGGGCATATAGATAGGAGGATAGCATTGTAAGAGTTAATAAGATTGTTAGTTTAAGCGGAAAGAGAGAGAGAGCAGAGAGGTTAGAGTAGATGTCAGAGGAGAGTTTAATTAAGCAGAGGCAAATCAGTGGGACAGGTAAGATGGGGTGAGGGGAATGACTGATTGTGAATGATGAGAGCAGAAGAGGTCATGTACAACTAGAGCCTTGTTAGTCAGAGAACGGACATTCCAGATGGCATAGGAGAAGGGAAGAGAAAAGTAAGGAAAGGAATGTGGATTACATTAGATAGGTTAACACTCTTAGCAGGGAGGCAGAGGCAGGGAGGCCCGATGTGTATATGAGCAGGTTCAAGATTATAAGAGATATCCCACACATCAGCAAACATAGAAGGAGACACAGAGATAGGTGTAGAGAGAGACAGAGATAGCTCTATGTAGAGAGAGAGGGACGTAGAGAGAATGAGACAGATAGGCGCAGAGAGAGGGGGCGCAGAGAGAGGAGGCGCCAAAAGAGGGGGCGCAGAGAGAGGGGGCACAGAGAATAGGATATTAAAGAGTGCTTTTCATTGAGCAGTGCAGAAATAGCTGCAATAGAGGTCTGTACAAATGGTGCAGTGTGTAGACACATGCAAAGGTAGGGGAAGGAAAGAGGAGAACATGTGGATAAAAGCAGGAGTGTGGAAGTTAGAGAAATTAGAAAAGTTTAACAGAGGAGTGAGGAAACAGCAAGCAGAAAGAACAAGAGAGAGGTTACATTGGGATGACGTTCTGTGGTAAAGAGAAAATGCTAGGAGAGAGCTTTCAAATATTAGAGGACATGAATTGAGGGAGCAAATGTATAAATCAAAACCTGAGGGGGAGGTATAGCACGAAAGCTTGCACAGCAGATTATAGTCTTAATGTTGCGTGTACCTGTCAGGGTATTCAAGAAGTTAAATTCTCACAAGTGCAGAGTTCATGATGAAATGCTGAATCTAGTCCCCCTCCAATTTAATTTTAATATAACTTTTCCATTCTTCATTACTGCAAAAAGCAAACAAAACAAAACCACATTGCATTACTATTTTCAAAATGGATTGAATGGCATATTCAACAGTGACTGTGTGATGCCAATATTCCCCACTCACTCGTAGTGAAGCACATATTGTACTAGTGTTGAAAGTAGGCCGGTAGAGTCAGGTACGCAGTACTGATAAAACAATAAGTGCCCGTCGTAAGTACCAGCTCCGCAACAGTGCGGGCATCACATTAGTGACGTGGATGAACATATATGGATAAGCCCATATTAAGGCATCACGTGACCAGAGCCGTCACTGACTGGGTATACGTAAAGACGCAGGGAGATGCTAGGAAAGGGAGGGAGAGAGACAGGGAGAAGATGTGAAACGGAGGAAGGCACGGATGGAGGGAGTTCTTCCGAGCTTCTGCGGGCCTCTCTCTTTCACTGGTGCATGCCGGGAGCTGGTCCCAACATCCACAAAGTGTGTGTGTATTATTGGTTGTATTTTATGGGGGTAGGAGGGTAGTGTGTATATTGTGTGTGTGGGAGTATTATATTGTGTGTAGAGGTGCAGAGGAGAGTACTAGATTGTGTATCTTGTGTAAGGGTGTTGTGTATATTGTGTTTGGAGCTATAATATTATTGGGGAGATTAGTATTGAGGAGGTATTATAGTGTGTATTGTGGGGAGTATTAGTGTGTGTATTGTTTGTGGGTGACAGATGCTGGGGGTATGCAGCAATCCCTGCACTGAGGTCCGAGGCGGCTCTGCATCGCTCGCACGCACTGTGGACGACCAAGCATGTGCCCATGATAATCATGGCCTTAGAGGGATGAGTGTGTCAGAGCCTAGAAGGGGTATATATATAATGGAGGAGGGAGGAGGAAGGAGGAGGAGGGAGGAGGAGATGATAGCATTGTAAAAGTTAACAAGATAGTTAGTTTAAGCAGAAAGTGAGGAGAGGTTAGAGATAAGGGTAGATGTCAGAGGAGAGAGTTCAATTAAGCTGAGGTATCGAGTAGGACAGGGGTGAGGGGAATGAGAGGTGGTGGATGAGAGCAGAAGAGGTCATGTACAAATAGACCTTGTTAGTCAGAGAGCAGTCATTCCAGAGGGCACGTGAGAAGTGAAGAGTAAAGTGAGACATGGAATGTGGATTACATTAGATGGGTTAATACGCTTAGCAGGGAGGTGGAGAGAGAGAGGCAAGAGGCAGAGAGTGGTGCAGGGGTTGAGGAAGAGATGTTGCATGTACCTTATCAGAACATTAAAGAACATCAATTCACACTGGTGCAGAGTTGATGATGAATCCAGTTCACCTCCAATTCAATTTTAACAGAAATGTTTCATTCTTCATTACTGAAAAAAAAGAAAAGTAAAAAACATTTCATTACTATTTTCAAAATGGATTGAATTCCCCCAACAATGACTATGTGTTACCAATATATCCCTCTCAGTCCCACTGCAGCATATACTGTACCAGTGTGAAAGTAGGAAGGTACACAGTACCGGTAAAACAATACGTGCCGGTACTATGCACCATATGAATTATAAGGGGATGTAAATCTCCCAGTCTCTCTCCATATCCGCAACAGAGCGGGCTCCGGTCAGTGGCATGGATGCCCATATATGGGTATGCTCATATTTGGGCATCCCATGTCACTGACCGGAGCCGGCTCTGAGTATAGGGATATATGCGGAGACGCAGAGGTGCAAGGAAATGGGAGGAGGCACGGTGAGAAACAGGGAGAGACCACAGGAAGATAGAGGGCAACAACTTCCACAAGGTACTTGTATGGGTATAATTGTTTGTATTTTGTGCAGAGGGGGTAATTTCAGATAAAATACAATTCTCCACCCTCTACGAAACAATTCCACTTTGTTCAGTAAGCCAGAAAGTCTTGGTCCCATGTGGACTGAATTTAATGCAAATAAGGTCCTTAATACACAAGTAAAGAATAAAGTTACTTATTCTCTACTGTAAGAAGTGCCACATTGCCCACTATTTGGGTCCTGTGCCCAGATTGTGACCATGCATGGCAGAGGTAAGATTCCCCCAACTCCAATTTGCTACACTCTCCAAGAGAGATAATTGTGATCAGAGGTGGAACTAGTGGAGGGTGTGAGCAGGGTCACTGCCCAGGGAGTAACCTGACTGGGGGCACGGAAATCTCATTTAGTGCATATGTTGCGGCACTGCATTGATTGACCGGTCAATCTGCACTGCTGCCTGTCACAGTGACATCCTGATCGGGCACTGTGATCAGCTATAGCACTGACCCAGGTGAGATAGTTCAGCACTTTACAAGGAGGGAACAGATGTTGTGGGTGACAGATGCTGGAGGTAGGCCAAGACTGTTGGCCAGAGTAACGTGGAGACTTACTGCACTCTGCATGCCCATCCTCTCCCTGACATCAGGGGAAGGAAGTGGCCCTGGGGTGTGTGTAGGTATGCCAGATGTCAGTGTATGCATAAGTAAGTATGCCTGTGTAGTGGGAGGTGTAGGGGCGTTAAGCTGGAGGACTTAAAACAGGCACAAAAGCACATAGATACCTCTGATTATACCGCACCAAATGCTGATAAAATCATGCTGTAGCTGCACTTTACAGAAGATGATGCAGATGTCATCATTGGTTGGTGGGTTCATTAAATCAATCCATCATATCATAACCACACTGTGCATATGATGTACTGAATCAGTAACACCAGGAAGACATCTCCATGTTAGGAGTAGAGTTGAAGTTAACAGAATATGTCCAGCACTGTGGTGTGTAGCCCATAAATAATAATTGTGCACATTACCAGAACAACATACTGTCAACTGCAAGATCATTTTGCTGCTTGTAGCGTATGCTCATCCTGTACAGTGTTGTAGTAGATCCGTCTCTTCAGTGTTCACTGCAACAAAAGTAAGACATTGCATTAATATTACAGACGTTTGGGGGCTGAAATCTCACTTCGCTGCGGACAATTTCCCTTTGCATAAGATTCTTGTGATTATGTCAATGATGATCAATAACTGCATCATAACACAGCCGCTCTATACAGAAGATGTACTTGCTCTCAATGGTCATGGAGGTAATACGTCACACAATGTACAGATATAGCAAGGATTATTTCTCCCACTGGTGCATTATGGCATTATGATGGGAAATGTTGTGAGATTCTGCATTATCAGCATCACTGAATCTTTTGGAAATTAAGTGATATTCTATGTTTTAATGCAATATTATGGATGATCAGCCGGTAAAATAATAATAGCTTGCTGTATCTGTAGCCATGCTCTACCCATGATGTGCTGAACCAATGACTGCAGAGAGATTCAGAGTGGTAAACATGACTGGAACGCATCTCTGAATAATGGGCAGCAAAGCAGTGCAGAATAGGAGGTGAAAGTATTTAAAATGGAAGATCCTTAGCAGCTGTGTGGGGAGTAGACAGTACAGACTGACCAAGTAAATGGTAAAAGGAGTAACTTCAACATTACTTGGCTTTGTTCTCCACATTGAAGCTTTCCTCCTCTTTAAATCACTAATACTGATGCCATGTGTAACCTGTACTGAAAGTTATATAATCTACTGGCCTAGATGAAACCATATGATGCAAACAGGATCCATCCCACTCCAGATTCATAGAATTGAACCACCTCAACCTTTCATAACAATCACATAGAACTGCAGCTGTGCGCTACTGCACATGTTCTTGTTATGAATGGTAGTAGATGTGGTCCTTGGGTCTTTACTTCATACTGTAGCCACCCTCTACTCATGATGTATTGAATCAACGAAAACTTGCATGGTTCAGATCACAGGAAGGGGTAGAGTAGAGATGAAAATATTCAATGTGAAACCCGTAGCAGCCGGATTGTGTGGAGTCAATAAAACGACAAATACTAAATGGTAAATGAGAAATATACACATTGCTTATCTGTCTCTGTGTAGTAATTTTCCTTCTCTTCAACTGTCCTTCAAATTTTCTCTTTTGCAAGAAAAGGAACACATGGCTTCAATATTCACTTCTGTTCTGCAGTCATCCCTCCTGAAATAAAAGTTAAGCATTGCATTGTTATTATGATAATACATACAATAAACCTTGCTCCAAACCATTTGATGCAAAGCAAATCCACCTCCCACCCACAGCTGTGCTCCTTCTAGAGCATGCATGTCAAACTCCAGTCCTCGAGGGTCCCAAACAGGCCAGGTTTTCAGTAGGGATATCCTGAAAACCTGGCCTGTTTGCTGCCCTCGAGGACTGGAGTTTGACATCCTTGTTCTTGAGCTTCTACCACGCAAGTCATCCATGTGAGTGACACTGTACTGCAGTCCTGGTCTGCACACAATCTACTGAATCAATGACATCACACTGTAAAGGCAATCTACAAGATGTATTAGTTGTCCACACTTCCGAAATGTTACTTTTATGTCCAAATCACTTATTCCCATGACCTGATATTTGTATTTGTTATTTATAGGATTGTCACAAAGAGTTGATGAGGTCACCAAATGATAGTATGTAGAGAGAAAGAGAGATCTCAGAACAGAGCCCTGATGTATACCCACAGACAGATCAATAGAAGACGAAGACATGTTAGCAACAGAGATGGAGAATGTGTGACAGGAAAGTTATGATGAAAACCAGGATAGAACTGTGTTACGGATACCAAGAGAGAGTTTAGAATATGAAGGAGGAGAGTGATTGAGAGCATCAAACGCAGCAGATAGATCAAGTAGGATTAGTAGGGAAAAGTGACCTTGGGAATTTGCTTTAAGCACAGTCTGTAGAACGAGCTGTACGAAAGGCAGGTTGTAAAGGATCCAGGAGGGCATGTGATTTAAGAATGTTGACATTCTAGCAATTAGGAGACAAACAGCAGGAGGGATACAGGGCGGTAGTTAGTAAGGCACATAGGGTGTAGGTTGTTTCTGAGAAAAGGGTGACCACTACAGGCTTAAAGTAAGAGGGTAAAGAGCCAGAGAATAGGGAGGAATTGAAGATGTGGGTGAGAGTGGGGACTAAGAGATGCAGTAAGGTGTGAGGGGATACGATCTAGAGGGCATGTGGTAGAGGGAGAAGAGAAGATGATTAGCTTCCAGCTCTGTAAGAGAAGAAAAGGAGTCAAATGCAGAAGGAGAATTAGGTAGAAGGAGAGAAGGGGGAAGGGACAGAAGGAATCTCCTTGTGGGTGGCATCCACCTTGCCTCTGAAGTAGTCAAATGCTTGAGGAGAAGTGAAGGAAGGATGGCAAGTGTGAGGAGAAGGTTAGTGGAGGGAGTCAAATACAGGGAAAAAAAGACAGCGTAAATTAAATTTGAGTGTTGATGAATGTGAAAAAAAAGTAGTGTGGTTTGGCCCCAGAGAGCAGCTTTATACAGGACTGGAGACATTTTTACTGTAGAAAAATCAAATATCAATTGTGTGATTTCCTTCATAGGCATTAAGAACAGCGAGTGGAAGTGTGATGAACATGTTTGGGAATTTAGCCAAGGGTGTGGGCTAGAGGGACAAGTGTGTCAGAGCCTAGAGGGGGCATATAGATAGGAGGATAGCATTGTAAGAGTTAATAAGATTGTTAGTTTAAGCGGAAAGAGAGAGAGAGCAGAGAGGTTAGAGTAGATGTCAGAGGAGAGTTTAATTAAGCAGAGGCAAATCAGTGGGACAGGTAAGATGGGGTGAGGGGAATGACTGATTGTGAATGATGAGAGCAGAAGAGGTCATGTACAACTAGAGCCTTGTTAGTCAGAGAACGGACATTCCAGATGGCATAGGAGAAGGGAAGAGAAAAGTAAGGAAAGGAATGTGGATTACATTAGATAGGTTAACACTCTTAGCAGGGAGGCAGAGGCAGGGAGGCCCGATGTGTATATGAGCAGGTTCAAGATTATAAGAGATATCCCACACATCAGCAAACATAGAAGGAGACACAGAGATAGGTGTAGAGAGAGACAGAGATAGCTCTATGTAGAGAGAGAGGGACGTAGAGAGAATGAGACAGATAGGCGCAGAGAGAGGGGGCGCAGAGAGAGGAGGCGCCAAAAGAGGGGGCGCAGAGAGAGGGGGCACAGAGAATAGGATATTAAAGAGTGCTTTTCATTGAGCAGTGCAGAAATAGCTGCAATAGAGGTCTGTACAAATGGTGCAGTGTGTAGACACATGCAAAGGTAGGGGAAGGAAAGAGGAGAACATGTGGATAAAAGCAGGAGTGTGGAAGTTAGAGAAATTAGAAAAGTTTAACAGAGGAGTGAGGAAACAGCAAGCAGAAAGAACAAGAGAGAGGTTACATTGGGATGACGTTCTGTGGTAAAGAGAAAATGCTAGGAGAGAGCTTTCAAATATTAGAGGACATGAATTGAGGGAGCAAATGTATAAATCAAAACCTGAGGGGGAGGTATAGCACGAAAGCTTGCACAGCAGATTATAGTCTTAATGTTGCGTGTACCTGTCAGGGTATTCAAGAAGTTAAATTCTCACAAGTGCAGAGTTCATGATGAAATGCTGAATCTAGTCCCCCTCCAATTTAATTTTAATATAACTTTTCCATTCTTCATTACTGCAAAAAGCAAACAAAACAAAACCACATTGCATTACTATTTTCAAAATGGATTGAATGGCATATTCAACAGTGACTGTGTGATGCCAATATTCCCCACTCACTCGTAGTGAAGCACATATTGTACTAGTGTTGAAAGTAGGCCGGTAGAGTCAGGTACGCAGTACTGATAAAACAATAAGTGCCCGTCGTAAGTACCAGCTCCGCAACAGTGCGGGCATCACATTAGTGACGTGGATGAACATATATGGATAAGCCCATATTAAGGCATCACGTGACCAGAGCCGTCACTGACTGGGTATACGTAAAGACGCAGGGAGATGCTAGGAAAGGGAGGGAGAGAGACAGGGAGAAGATGTGAAACGGAGGAAGGCACGGATGGAGGGAGTTCTTCCGAGCTTCTGCGGGCCTCTCTCTTTCACTGGTGCATGCCGGGAGCTGGTCCCAACATCCACAAAGTGTGTGTGTATTATTGGTTGTATTTTATGGGGGTAGGAGGGTAGTGTGTATATTGTGTGTGTGGGAGTATTATATTGTGTGTAGAGGTGCAGAGGAGAGTACTAGATTGTGTATCTTGTGTAAGGGTGTTGTGTATATTGTGTTTGGAGCTATAATATTATTGGGGAGATTAGTATTGAGGAGGTATTATAGTGTGTATTGTGGGGAGTATTAGTGTGTGTATTGTTTGTGGGTGACAGATGCTGGGGGTATGCAGCAATCCCTGCACTGAGGTCCGAGGCGGCTCTGCATCGCTCGCACGCACTGTGGACGACCAAGCATGTGCCCATGATAATCATGGCCTTAGAGGGATGAGTGTGTCAGAGCCTAGAAGGGGTATATATATAATGGAGGAGGGAGGAGGAAGGAGGAGGAGGGAGGAGGAGATGATAGCATTGTAAAAGTTAACAAGATAGTTAGTTTAAGCAGAAAGTGAGGAGAGGTTAGAGATAAGGGTAGATGTCAGAGGAGAGAGTTCAATTAAGCTGAGGTATCGAGTAGGACAGGGGTGAGGGGAATGAGAGGTGGTGGATGAGAGCAGAAGAGGTCATGTACAAATAGACCTTGTTAGTCAGAGAGCAGTCATTCCAGAGGGCACGTGAGAAGTGAAGAGTAAAGTGAGACATGGAATGTGGATTACATTAGATGGGTTAATACGCTTAGCAGGGAGGTGGAGAGAGAGAGGCAAGAGGCAGAGAGTGGTGCAGGGGTTGAGGAAGAGATGTTGCATGTACCTTATCAGAACATTAAAGAACATCAATTCACACTGGTGCAGAGTTGATGATGAATCCAGTTCACCTCCAATTCAATTTTAACAGAAATGTTTCATTCTTCATTACTGAAAAAAAAGAAAAGTAAAAAACATTTCATTACTATTTTCAAAATGGATTGAATTCCCCCAACAATGACTATGTGTTACCAATATATCCCTCTCAGTCCCACTGCAGCATATACTGTACCAGTGTGAAAGTAGGAAGGTACACAGTACCGGTAAAACAATACGTGCCGGTACTATGCACCATATGAATTATAAGGGGATGTAAATCTCCCAGTCTCTCTCCATATCCGCAACAGAGCGGGCTCCG